>NW_012267621.1:234332-321319 GCF_000151885.1 Dipodomys ordii | reverse complement strand
AAAAAATTACCATGTAATTGTAAATCTTGCAGCCACTAAAAAGAACTCAACGTGATTCATATGAGAAATGGAGCCATATTATCATATTTTGATTAGCCAGTGCTCTCTGCCAAAGAGCCTGTGCTCAAGGCCTGATTTCTCTAAATATACTTGGCAAGGCTTAAAAGTGAGCTGTGAGGATTCTTTTAGAAATAAAACTACCTTGCCTTTTTCTAACCCAGGGCTTTTTGACCCTGAGCTCTACTATTTTCCCCTTACATAAGACCTAGTAAAAGCCCTCCAAATTGGGCATTGCAGCAACCAAGCCTTTGGAAACATCATCTCTCTGATTTTTCCCTCTCCATTTTTGCAGATAATAAAACTATCACCCAGTGAGATGAAAGACATACAGTCCTAAAGATTAGCTGGGATCCAATGAGTGTCCACGATGCAAGACCAGTGTGTGTCACGTGGGTTATACACAAACATACCTCCAGCAACACCTGGCACATTGGCACCTCTGTGGACCGGGGCCGTGGAGCTGTGCAAGAACACTCCTGTCCCACTTTACAACACTCAATTCACACGTAATCTCTAAGACGCACGGTGTTCACCAGGTGAACCTGAGAAGCCTTGGACTGGAGAGATGAGTTAAATATTTTCTATCGATGTCCAAGTGAGTGTTTAACCTGGGGAGGTAGCTGTCAGAAGGGAATTGTAATGGCTTTGATGGATTTCTCAGTGTAGGAAGCTGGTTGACTGACTCCAGGCTAGTTTTAAGACTGACAATATTTACTTCTTCTCTCCTTAAAAAGATACCCAGTGCCTCAGAAGTGCACAAAGCATCATATTGTAAATCAAGCCTCCTGTTGCTGTGTCACAGCAGTCGCTATTAAAATGGGATTCTCTGACTCCTGGAGGAATCCACTTTCAGGGCAAATTTTACTGCGTTTGTTTTGATCTTCTTCCTCACTGCACCAAGGGAGCTCGGCCCCTAAGCAACAACCAAGAGCTGAGTGTTTTTCCATTTCTTCTTCCATCTCACCCTTCCCTCTGAGAGGCAAGCTCCAGCACCACTGACATGTGTCCGTTTCTTAGACCTACTGTGTCAGCCCAGTGTGGGGATGACAGCCTCGTTTCTCTTCTCCACCACGTCTGACTCAAGAACAAGTCCCACTGGGTGCAGCTCTGACACTTCGCCCAAGTCACTCGTTGTCTGTGTCATTCCCTGACTCTGTGCCGCCAGTGTCCTGCTGTGGCAGCCTCCTACCAACTTGTCTCCACGCTCCCCACCAAGATGCCAAGGCCTCCCGCCTCAGAGTCTGTTCTTTCTACCTTCTAACAACTCCTTCTCATCTTTTAGCTTTCAGCTTAAATCTGTATCTTCTCTCCCTCCTTCCCCTTTACTTTCAAAAATACTTGCTTGACTTGCAAACATTTTTGTGTGTAGATGTTTATGCCCTACCAGAAGTCTGGGACAGTACCTCCTTTGATTTGTCTATCTCAGTGTAGAGCATTGTTCCCTGTTTATATTTCATGTATTGGCTCTGTGACTTTCACCAGGTTATGTAACATTGCTGGTTTTTACACAGAAAAAGGGGGTTCCTGAACCCCACCTCTTAGGGTCTTTGGAGAATGAAGGCAAATCATTTGCAATAGATTAATACTGTATATGTGTGTATTATATATAGTATATATATATGTGTGTGTGTGTGTGTGTGTGTTATATTTAATGCCAGTTCCCTTCCCTTTCTACCTGGTAGGATGGAAGTATCTGAATCAGGGCCCTTGATGGTAAATAACAGATACTGAATTTCAGCTAGTTGAAACCAAAAAATGAAGTGGATTTCTGGTGTTGGTAAATCACTGGAGAAGAGCTCTTGACGACCCACTTCTGTCTTCCTTTTCATTTTCTCTCTTTAGCTGAGTGTGTGTGTGTGTGTGTGTGTGTGTGTGTGTGTGTGTGTTGGGGGGCCTCGTCTCTGTGTCTCCCTGAGTATCACTTTTATCCCCTCAAGTCCCTGCCTCTGTGAAGCTCATCTCTGTAGTACTTGTCTTCCCAGCATAGCCTCACCTGCTAGGAAGAAACGGCCCCTTCCGTGCCTGAGCTCCAGTGGAGAAGTCCCAGAGAGGCTTCCGATTGTATGACCTGGACTGTCACAAGGCTCAAGGAGGGGGAAGACAGGTAAATTCTTATTCCAAATGGGTTAAGACGAGGACAGAACTCCCAAAATAAGGGGGATGAGTGGAAGAGAGATACCTAGGCAGACAAGTAATGGATGGCCATCATGTAAAACATGATAAATATAACAAGGTGTGTACCACAGCACTGCAATACTTACAGTAACCTCTCTGCACCGTTAATGTCATCCTCCCTAGTTGCTTATTTTGGAGATGGAGACAATGCCTTAATTATGTTGTGCCCTATATGCAGCCCAGAGTCAGGTGCACATAAGGCATCAGTGTGTTGCCAAATAAATGAATCAAAGTAAGCACCAAAGCTTTCTTTAGTTCTTGTTGCTGCATCTCTTTCAGGCTGTAAATGGATTCTATGATCCTAATCTAGGGAAATGGTTATATAATGGTCTGCTAAGAGTCTCCAAGAAATTTGGCTTCTGTTTGCCTAGCTGTTTGCATCTTAGAATAGTCTCAGTGAGACTTGCCCATTCTCCTTTGCCTTGCTTGGCTTCTTCCATGACTTTCCATGTTCCTATTTATAAATCTCACTTGGGTCCAGTTCTTGGGGCCTGCCCCTCTCCTCACTCCCTTGCTCCTAGGGGAAGGATTCTCTGGTTAACCTGGAATGGCTTTCAGAGGAGTCACAGCTGTTCACACCGATTCATTAGCGCTCTATCCAGTCCATCCAAGGTGGCAGCCTTCCCATGGTCATCCACTTAGCCACTGCCTGAAGGACAGAGGGTCACGGAGCTGCTTCCCCATTTCATGCATGAAAAAGTCAAAAGGCTGCAAGAAGGGGAGTGACAACTGGTCCAGAATCTCAGTCACAGACTAACCCTGTCAAGCATCTTGCAAGTTTCACATCTCTTAGCCATGGGCAATCATTGGATACCATTCAAGTCCCAGGAATGAAGTCATCCATCTTCCATGAGCAAGGTCCTACGCAGCATGCTGGGACACTGGTGACTCAAACCAGTCATGCCCTTGAGAGACGAAAGAAAATCCATTACCACAAAGGTGTGTGACCTAACTGAGGTTTCAGCTCCCGAGTTGCATAGCAATAGAGCTTCAGATGCTGAAAACAGCCTTTGCACCTAGAAGGACTTCGGTTTTGCTCCAGAAAATCCTCCATAGCTCATTTCTGAAATACCAGCTCATAGAAGTAATTAGAGAAAAAAATCCTTTAGTCATTTATTTGCAATTTTAGAGCAAAAGGCTGGGGATGTAGTAGTAGAACACTTGCCTAGCATGTCTAAAGCCCTGGCTTTGAATCGCTAGCACCAGAAACAACCTAATTTTAGAACTGGAGGAGCCTTGGAGGCAATCTATTCTAAACCCGTAGTCCATAAGGAAGGAAACCAGAACTAAATCACACAATTGAATTATGACTGTGGTGTGCAAGCTAACCCCTGAATCGCCATCCCCTTAATAATGCATAGCACTTATTTTAAAGAAAAAAGGCATTGAAATGTATCCCTGAGTTATGTAAGCCATGATCACATGTAAACTTCCCCCAACAACGACATGGGTGTGTTTATTCCATTTTCCAAATGAGGCAACCAAAGCTCAGAGATACCCACTGACAGGTTCAAGGTCAATAGCTGGGAAGTGATGGACTGAGGATGTGAACTCAGTTTATTTGTTTCTATAACCACCATTCCTATTAGAGAGGAAATGTTTGAAATTCGTGACACTGAAATAGTGCTGAACAACTTGGGTTCTGTTCTTACTCACATACCGATAAGCTATGTGAACTGAGGAAGGCTCGCTTCCCCAGGACTTAATTTCCCATTGTATAAATGGAGAGGACTGAGCTGGTGCAGCAATAACTACATGATGCATAGAAAGCTACTCCCCAACATGGATGTGAAGACAAGACCAGGACTTCTCAATCACTTCCTCGGGGCTCATACTGGGCTTTGAACCCAGAGCTTTCATGCAGCTACTGGCAATCAATTGCAATTGACATGAAATCAACTGACTCGCCACCATTGCCTCCATGAGCGCTCAGCTCCCTTGCTGTCCTATCTAGCCTGTGCAAACTCTGGCCTTGAATTCTGGAATTAATCTACAGTGCTGAAGGAAAATGGAAGCAGCTTATCTGTGATTTTGCAGAGCACATTCCTGCCCTGTACAAAGCTCCTAACTAATCATGGATCAGTGCCCAGTACTCCAAGGGGGTCTGCTCCAAATGGTGGGGGGTGGGGGGCAGGGGGAAAGACACAACTCTGTTACATTCTATTCCTTGACTCTGCAGCACACAGATGGAAATCTTTTCTCACCCCCAACATTACTGAAACATTGCATTGCATAGTGCTCTTATGAAATGAGTGGCTGAAGTGGTTTAATAGCCACATGAAGCAGCCAAAGAGGTGCATGGAAAAACACCACTGTCCTCACACACAGCTCCGCTTATGGACCTGCGGGAGGGGGGAGGGGGATAAGAATTGGAAAACAGATGACAGTCTGGGTTATCTCTACCAGAGAGATCCGGATATCAAGCTACGCTCAGGTGTTGAGCCTGCAATGAACCCAGGACCACAGGTCACAAAGAATGAAAAATCCGAACAATGTTGAAATGCAATTGATGCTGAGCTGACAAATGACTGTCAAATGCGCTGCAAGGCGACAGCAGGAAATGTGCCGCCCAGAGGGAGCTGAGCACCTGCCAAATGGCCAGGCTGCCTCTGTCCAGACCTGAGCCGCGCCTGGCCTTTCACGTAGCAAGCACAGACTCCAACCTGCCAGCTGCCCTCATGGAAAAATTAGGTGCAGGAATCCATTCTTCAAGATGTCTACTTGAGTCAAATGTCAAGTGACCCCAGATTGTCAGCAAGAGCCATGGTCTCGGCTGTGGATGAGTCAAGCTGGCTCTGCAGATACCCAGCCTGCTCCTGGGAGAGCAATGTATGACAGCCTAAACAGGTGGCCTGACACCCCGACACTAGTGAGGACAGGAGCTACTTCCCCCCAAAAGCCTGGACCCCACCCCACCTCCAGATGGGACTGCTTTTGAGGGAAGGGTGATCATACACCCTATTTTCAACTTAAGCCACTCCACAGTGAGATGAAGTAACAGTAAAGTCTAGTAGCAGAGACCATAAGAGTCTGATAGGTGACACAGAGGAAACAAACTGCAAGCACTTTCTCTAAGAAAGAGAATTAAACTTACCAGAAGGATCCAGATGATTCCAGATCTGTCCTTCCTATTTCTCCTGCTCAGAAGTCCTTGAGGTATAATCTCCAGACAAACAGCTTTGCTATCCTCCTGCCAACCTATCACTGTAGCACTGTAACTAGCCTCCCCATAAGTCTCACCATGCCTATAGAAGTTTGAGAACCACTTCTCCAGCGGCCCAAGCTGGGAGCTTGGGTCAGCTCCCCATTTCCTCCCTCTGCTCAGATCTGCTTTGTTACAGAAAGCTCCCAAGATGGTCTCGCCAGTGCTTGAGGCCTTGTCTTCTACAGCAGGTGCAAAGGAACTGACTTCAGGACTGTGCTAGCCTTGGCACTTAATGATATGTCACTGGCCTAGGTCATACTAAGGGTCTTGAAATGAACCTCGTTTGTTAGGGAATGAGAGAGCCTGAAGGACAAGGAAAAAAATGAAACACCTCTGTCCCCATCTCCTTCATGCCCAGCTGCTTGGAGCTCACCATTGCCACTTAAAATGGCAGCCATTTGTTTAGAGTCAGGCTGTGGGAAGTACCCTCCACCTCTCACCTCTCAGTAACAGTTGATGGGTGTGACTGTCATCCCCACCTTGTTGGAAGGTGTTGAGCTCTTTGTAATTATCAGCATTAGGATTGACCTCATGCTTCTGAGTCTAAACCACCTGTCTTAGCCCCTAAATTCCCTTATTCTAACACTACCATCCCTCTACCACCACCCCTGCATACTTTGTTGAGTCTGATGAAGCATCAAAGAAAAAGCAGGAATGGGAACTCCTCCTGAGCATAGTAGCCACTTAATAGTGGTGTGCTGTCCAACCATCTTCACAGTTAAGAGGTTCAGAGCCTGAGTTTGGGGCAGGTTAGACTATTATGCGCTGTGTGGCCTGGGGTCATCCATCTCCCATCTCTGAGAGTCAGCATCTTGCCTAGTAATACAATGATACTGGTTTCTGCTTCTCAGAGGTGTTACAGAGTGCTTGACACATAGTCTGTGTTACCATTGTTAAGACTAATAATAATAATAATAACAATAATAAACAGTGTGGCTGGGTGCCAGTGGCTCACAGCTGTAATCCTAGGTGCTGAGATCTGAGGATTGCATAGACAGTCCAGGCAAAAGTCTGTGAGACTCTTTTCTCCCATTACCCACCAGAAAGCAAGAAGCAGTGCTGTGGCTCAAGTGGTAGAGCACTAGCCTTGAGCAAAAAGAGCTCAGGGATAGTGCCCAGGCCCTGAGTTCGAACTCTATGACCGAGAAAACAAGCCAAGCATTTCCATCCCCATTTTGTGGCAGGAAGGAAATACCAAGAATACCACTGGTCTATGTAGGGACATAGTCAGGCCAGAAGCTGGACCACTTAATTCAGCATTGGTTCTTCTTTCTCCATCCTATCTTCCTGGTCTGGGGAAGGATGCCCCATGGCATACAAATTCCCTTTTTGTCTTGCAGGGCCTCCCTCCGCTTGTGTTAGTTCACATAAGAGTCAGGAGCTTTGCTCGAACTCGCTGTGTCACGAGTCACATTGTGACAGCATCGCAGGAGGACACTGTCATTAACAGCCATGATGGAGAGCCGAGGCCAGCCCTTCTCCAGTCTCATTATCACTGTGATAGCTCTGGGCTCTTCCCGAAGAAAACCAGGCTTCCATGCGGAAGCATGGCCTGCTCTTGTTTAGCAGAGACAAGAGACACAGATCAGATTTGAGGCTTCCTGGCTCCCAGCCACTCCTTGGCACAGCACCGTCTCTGGAAAGAGAATCCCAGAATCCTGTTGCCATTAGGGAAAAGGAGAGCACAGCTTCCAAAGTCAGAATTGTCTCTGAACTAGGTAGGGATGATCGTGGGCTGTGTCCCTCAGGGAAAGGGGTGGGGAAAAGAAGGTTTGCTTTTGCAGTCTATTAGTAAGAGCTAAACACAGAACCTACCAAAGGTTCTAGCAGTAAAGAGCAACTAACAGTATTAATGGTTACTTAGGTACACTGAAAGAAGTGTCAAACAGCCTCGGTTCCCAATTCAGTTTTCCTTCTATAACAAGGACGTAGAAGCTGCTTTTGCCAAAAAAAAAAAAAAATCACTGATTCTTCACTTAGGTCTGCCATTGTCCAATGGTTAAGTGAAAGCAGGATTAAAAACTTGGCACCTCTGCCCACATTTGGTATCTGTCTCCTTCACTCTGAGTCATTCTCTGCTGCTGTCACCTTGTAGTCTAGGACAAACAGGTTTGGTGGATAAACATCTTTGACAAGAACCAAAGCTAAGGGGGTAACAATGCTGCATAGGAAATGTACTCATTACCTTACTCATGTAACTGTAACCCCTCTCTACAGTATCTTTACAGTAAAAAAATATATTAAATAAAAAAGAATCAAAGCTACTACATCCTGGGCAGGCAGTAAGGACTTTCTTATTACCTCAAGGCCCTGATTGATCAAGTCTGAGGTAATGGTTAGGCTAATTAAAATTGGATCAAGAATGGCTAACTATGGCGTGCCTCTTTCCCCTCACTTTCTGTCACTTTCCATATATAATGTGGGAGCTTGTGCCAGTACCCCCTCCCCAAAGATAGGGTTCATTATTATGTTGCAGGTTGTGGCCTAGATATGAAGTATTTCCACCACCACTCCAAAAAAGACTTATGTGTCAAGAAAGCAATCTCTGGAAACTTCCAGCAGCCAGATAGAAGAATCATACCTGAAGTCTCTAGGTTTGAAGACTAAGCCGTGAGTCTTAGGTAAATAACAACTCATGGCTCTGAAAGAAACTAGATGTTAGGCCATAGAGCAGCTATGTAAGCAGTTTATTAAGAACCTAAGGACTGGCTGATGGAGCCATGGTGGCAAAGTTGAGAGTTTACCAGCCCCACTTGGCAAATAAAGTGACTTAACTAGCTCCTGATTCTCATCAGAAAAAGATGAGTGAAAGAACATCTTCATTCCAGGATTAGGTTGGAGTTTAACTTAAGTAACACATCTAGAGCTCCTGCTGTATGGAAGGTGTCCAACAAATATTGCCCCTTTTGCTCTCTTTTCTGTTATAAGTACCCCTAACCATGGTCTGTGGGACAAGACCCAGGGTCTTTCAATGACCCTTAATAACTAAGAAGGAAAATAAAGGTCATTGCAGGATGCTGGCCTCTGCCAGTTTTTGCTATACACCGTGCAACAGCCCTCACACAAATGCTTGGTCTGCAGTGCAGACCAGGCCTATTGGTTCTACACATAATTGATGACTTGAGAGAAAGTTCTGGAATCTCAGGAAGCACCTCCATACCAGGTTGCTCTCAAACAAGTTAAGTTGAGCTTCCTATAGCAGAGATTCTGCTTAGCTTTTCCCTGCCTTTAAACTTACATCAGTTCCTCCAGCTGGGTTCACAGACCTGAGCAGTATACTATGAAAGGGAATCCAGGCCTCCAGGAAAGGAAGGAAAATAGCCTGAAAGTACCTGAGGTAGTGCAAATGGCAACGGCAGGGCAGCCAGTGCTCTCCCACCAAAGAGACTACAAGGAATGGAGACCCACCGGTCCATCCCCAGTGGATGGCCTCGGCCCGCTGTGAAATGCATGCTGCCGGGCTACCTTGCCACTTGAAGAACTAGTTCTTGCTGGAGAACCACCTGGAGAACAATGCTTGGCTCTGCAGAGTGGCCAGGAAGATTTCTGAGCCCAGACACCCTCTCACCTCTTCCTCCTTCGCCTGCTGATCCAGCCCTTCCTCTGTGGAGCAGAGACTAAATCGACAGCTGGCGGATTCTCCTAGACAACTGCTAAGGTGTCCTCAGCAATGCTGGGCTCTCTCTGCCAGCCACTGGCGGCCCTCGGCTTTACTCTTAAGATAGGATCTCACTCTTCCTCATTTTCCTCCCCATGGAACAGGCTAAATTTGAAACAATTTTAGAGGTTATTGATAATGCGCGACAAATAGCCAGAGCTCAGCTTCTCTACTACTCCAGGGCCTACAAATTGTGCGTGACAATGAATTCCTTCCTAATGAATTTATTGTACCATTGATTTGGATAATTCTTTGAAGGGTTTAGTGTGGTGCTTGGCAAAGAGTCCATGTTCGATAAATACTAGTTGTTATTGTTGTCGTTAATGCAATTATTAATATGCAACCAGAGTGCCTGTCTCTGTCTTGTTTCCTAAGAGTGCTCTAACCAATTATCCCAACTGGATGGTTTCGTATTATGAGTGTTTTTGTTTTTTCCTCTCACGATTCCAGAGACCAGAAGTCTGGAACCAAAATGTCAGCAGGGTCTCCCTCCCTCAGAAGGCTCTGTGGAAGTCATCCTTGCTTCTTCTAGCTGCTGGTGGCTGTTGGCATTCCTTGGCTTGGTTTATAGTCATAATACTCCAGTCTCTTCCTCTCTCTTGAGAAAGCCATCATGTGAAACATAACTAGAGGCAAAAGGTCTGGGAGGTGGAGCTCAAGCAGTAGAGTGCTTGTGCAAGGCCCACCTTGAGTTCAATCGCCAGTGCTGCCAAATAAAGAGGAAAGCAATGGGGAAACTGACCACAGACAGGCATCCAGCAAGGACTTCAGTGGTGATGGTAGCAGGGCTAGAGCCTGCAGCACAAGCCAGGGAAGGCCAGTAGCCAGCAAAAGTGTGACTAAAGGAAGAGGCAAGAAGCAGATTCTCTCTCGAGATGCCGACACAGCTCAGGATCATGAGTTCCAGGATTGCCCAAGAAGACAGTGGTGTTTTAACCTGCCAAGTAAGGTATTCTGGGAGCAGAAGGAAACAGGAAGGGCTGGGCTTGTGTCCTTGTGATGATGGCCACTGAGATTGTGGACAGTGAGGACTCCCCGGGCACCAGCCATTCTGCAACATGCTTTGCCCCTGCTCACTACTTCTTCACACTACAACCCGGAGAGGTCTGAATTGTCATGTCAGAGAATGGGTGCTTGAGATGCTAAGAAGGACCTTCCATCTGTGTGCTCCTGTGTAAGGAGTTTTTCAACATTTTTTAAACCCTTTAAGACTGATATAACCCACTCTGTCTCTGCTTTCCAGCTCCAAATAGCAGGGGGTGCATTACATGTACCTGGAAACCTTTGTCTCAGGGTGTGATGCCACCAAGTTCTTTTGTTTTGGGGGGGGCTATTTTTCTTTTTGTAAGATGGGAATCTCAGTTTATTGCTCAGGTAACAATCTTCCTGCCTCAACTTCCTAAGCTGAGATCATAAACATGCACCACGGTGACTGGCCTAATAGTTTAATTTCTTTTTTTTTTCTTTTTTTTGGGGGTCCGGTAGTGGGGCCTGAACTCTGGGCTTGGGCGCTGTCCCTAAGCTCTTCAGCTCAAGGCTAGCGCTCTACCACTTGAGCCACAGCGCCACTTCCGGCTTTTTTTCTTTTTGTTTATGTGGTGCTGGGGAATCGAACCCAGGGACTCATGCATGCAAGGCAAGCGCTCTACCACCGAGCCACCTTCCCAGCCCCCAGTTTAATTTCTTAACAGATTCTGAATTAAAATGGGTTTTAGCTTATGAAGGCCCAATTTTAGTAACATGAAAACCCAGACAACAAGTAACTACTATCTGTCCATTTGATTACATAAAAATAGAAGCTTATGCCTTTAATCTCAACTACTTAGGAGGCAGAGGTCAGGAGGCTCAAGGCTCAAGGCTTGACAAAATGTTAGCAATATTCCTCCTCTGAAGCCAGGAATGGTAGTGTATGCCTGTAATCCCAGCTACTTGGGAGACTTAGATAAGAGGATATTGGTCCCAAGCCAACCCCAGACAAAAACACAAGATTTATTCCCCCAAAAATAACTGAAGCAAGAAAAGAAAAGGTGAAAGGCAAGGGGAAAAGCAAAAAGAAAGGAAAGGAAAGGAAAACTGAGGAAGAGAAGATAAAAAGAACCAGGAGTGTGGCTTCGGTGATAGAGCACCCATGTAGCAAGTGTGAGGTCCTGAGTTCAAACCCAAGTCCCACCCCACTGCTCTTCAACATAAACATTACCCTATTTTTGCCAGTTGTGGGGCTACATAAACACCAGATTAAAAATACAAGTGCTCAGAAGATTTACCCAAAACTTGAAAATATAGCAAAGGACAACAAATAAGACATTATTAAAAAGAACCTATTTTACATGGTTAAAAATGATCTAGGTCCTTAAAATCCTTTGATCAATATGTGTAACATTTATTGAAATTGATTCATATCAGCAATGAAAATTCCAGACACCATTAATCAATTTAAAGCAACAATGGTAAACATTAACATCTGTGATATTTCATGAAAAATGCATCTTAGTGCATTACTTAGTGGAGTAGCATTGCTTTATATTTTTGTAACTTCCTTTCATGCAAAGCTGAATAGAAGGCATGGATTCTCACACACTCCTGCCCCACTCTTGTGTGGGATGTACAAACAGGCCTGACTGCCTTGGATAGCTGATGTGGCGGGGATGGGTTTTAATAGTTTTTCCATATAGTCGTGGGTATTCTACTTAGTGCATGCAACTGGACAAGGAAGTCATTCCTCAAACAGTCATGACAATATGGAATCTGAAATACCAGTGACATTTTGGAGTCTGTTGTATTGTGGCCTACTGACTTATCTTACACTTTAGAAGCATTCCCTTGTCTATAGATTTTGTGTTGTCATGCACTGATTATTTAGAAAACATGGGTTCAAACAAAATGGTGAGACAAAGGACAGAGTGGGAGCCTATGCAACAGCGATACCAACAGACAACATGTTGGAAATGATCTGTACAACTTGGGGTGGCGGTTGAGAGGGGAGGGAAAGGGGGAGAAAAATGAGGGAGGTTAATAAGTTAGCAAGAAATGCAATCACTACCTTACTTATGTAACTGTAACTCCTCTGTACAACACCTTGACAGTAATTTTTAAAAGAAAAGAAAATAAGGGTTCATGGAGTTCTGCAGATCCTCCATATTTTAACACAGTTCAAACAAGCACATTTGCTGGCCCAAAGGCTGGCATTTATACTGCTAGCTACTTAGCAGACTGAGATCTGAGGATCATGGTGCAAAGCCAGTCTGAGCAGACAAGTCTGAGAGGCTCTTATAGTCAGTTAGTCATCAAAAAGCCAGAAGTAGAGGTGTTGCTCAAGTGGTAGAGGGCCAGCCTCAGCGGAAAAAAGCTAAGGGACAGCATCCAGACCCTGAGTTCAAGCCCCAGTGCCAGCACAAACCAAACAAACAAACAAAATCACATTTGTCCTTATTGACATGTATCTCCTCAGAAAAGAGTTACTACTATGGGAAGCAATCCAGGCTTAGGTTGACAGACAAGAGTTTCAAAGTTCTAATGTTCATTTGAAATGGCAACTTTTATCATTATAGTAAATAGCATCAATAAGTTTCATTTCATTTCTGAGAGGCATCTGCTGAATGCTCAAGTCTGAGTAAACATAGTTTGTGAGACAGTTTTTGCCTGGTGCCATACAAGAGGTAAGAGCAATCCCCATATTCTGTGACACCCTCCTATTGCCGAGATTCTGAATGAAGGAATGTGAATGTCACCGGGGTGGGGTCAGAGGTCATGCAAACATAAGCATCACCTGAGACCAGCTTCCAATATCATGGGAGGCTGGGTGGTAGAGTACCAGGGGGCAAGGCCTTCGTCAAGGTTCTGTAGACAGAAAACATCCCCCTTTTTTTTTGTTGGTTGTGGGGCTTGAACTCTGGGCCTGGGCGCTGTCCCTCAGCTCTTCAGCTCAAGGTGAGTGCTCTACCACTTGAGCTACAGCGCCACTTGCAGTTTTCTGGTGGTTTATTGGAGATAGGAGTCTCACGGTCTCTCCTCAGTAGCTAGGATTACAGGCGTGAGCCACCAGCGCCTGGCTTAGAAAACATCCCCTTCTATAGGGCTGTTTATTTCCTTCTCCAATTAATTCCTCCTGGCTCATACCATTAGACACATAAGAGGTGATTTCTAGTCTAGAGCAGCCGCTCCGTGACTATTTATAACATTTCAAAGACTCATGACTCTTTTCATTTCAAGATGACTGCCTAAAAAAAAAAAGAAAGAAAAAACTAATTATGGCAGTTCATAAAAAAACAAACTTTCAAAGTTTGATTTGGGGACAGAGTGACCTGGTAAGTAATTATTTCCTCGCACTGGGCTTTCTAACTCTGAGAAGCCTGGATCACATGCTGTTCGCTCCTGATTAGTGGCTCTTAAAATCATCAAGATTCAGAGTTGAGGAAGAAGGGAGGGGACGATGTTTGTAATCAAGACAAAGGTTCATGGGGTATTAATACATCTAAATGGGTCCTATGAGGACAGGTAATGCAGAGCTCAAGGGGGGATATTTCAGAGAGATCTAGAAAGAGCCTGAAATAAATGTCAGGAAGCAACTCATTCAGAGCTTTGCATAGGTTGACTAATTTGGACATTTTCACCACAATAAAAACCAGTAAAGAAAATCAGTGCCAGCCATGGTCGGAACCCTCAGGAGGGCATTCTCTGTGACCTTGAAGATTGAGTCAAATGGGTATGAAGGGCAAGGAAAATTCTTCCCCAAAAAGCCATATACCATGTCACTTCATAGGTGGAGAATTATGGAGAATTCAATAATCCCATCCTCTATGCCAATCCTTACCTAGTTAATAGACTTTGTCTTTTTAGCACTTATGGGTTGACTTTCTTTCTTCTTTCTTTCTTTCTTTCTTTCTTTCTTTCTTTCTTTCTTTCTTTCTTTCTTTTCTTTTCTTTCTTTCTTTCTTTCTTTCTTTCTTTCTTTCTTTCTATATTGTTATTGTAGAGGTGATGTACAGAGGGGTTACAATTACATACTTTAAGTAATCAGTACAGTGTTACCTCTTCCCTCATGTTCTCCCACTTTTTTCCTCCCCCACAAGTTGTATAGTTCATTTTAACATAACATCCAGTGAGTATCACTGCTGCATTAGTTCACTCTTTGTCCCACCATTTCTATACTCCTCCTTACTGTGCCCCAAAACAGATAAACTTACATACAATATAAAAGGTACAGGGGGCTGGGAAGGTGGCTCAGTGGTAGAGCGCTAGCCTTGAGCTGAAGAGCTAAGGGACAGTGCCCAGGCCCCGAGTTCAGGCCCCACGACCGGACCCAAAAAATAAAAATAAAAGGTACAGAAATTAAAAACAATGGCAAAGGAGAAAAAAAACAAGAAGCAAAATAACATAAAATCTCTTGTTTTGATTTCTTGGAGTTCACTTCAATAAACATCATTTTATATGATCATATGCCAAAGCTATTGAAGCGTTTGTGATCTTCTCCTAAGAGTATCCTCCTTTGCTCTCACTGTGTGAATGTCTACAGTCCTGTATAAGTGGTCATGACCATATGTATTTTTTTGTCTTTTACCAACCAGTTCATTTACTTATAGATTTATAAACACTTTTAGTTACAACAAATGAGGGCAACCATGCAACTTATGTTTCTTTGGGTCTGGCTTACTTCACTTAATATAATTTTTCCAAGTCTTTCCATTTCCTTATAAATGGGGCATGGTCATTCTTTCTGATGAAAGTATAGAAATCTATCCCAAATATGATCATTATTAACATAAAACTCTTCATGTCAAGAATTTTCCAATTCTTGAGGGAGATAAGGATCATGTACAAAAAAGACAATAAATGCACTGATTAAAACCATAGACCTTTCACTCCCTATAGAACATAAGACAAGTTTGAGTAACTTGTTTTCTCCTCTGCAAGGTAAAGAAGATATTCTTCATTTATCAGTCACAGGGCTGTTTTGGATACTAACTAAGCCTGTACAGAGTATGTGCTTAGCATCTAGAACATCTGAGTCAACTCAATTATAAGAACTGTCCATTTTCTTAAATCCCTAAACTCTGACTTTCCATCTTCACCAAAGCCAGGGAATTTTACCCCCCATTCTAAACTGTGGAACGTGAAGTTCAGAGAGTAACTAACTCGTTCTACCCTGTCACCTTTCAATGAGAATCATTGCAGCAGAGCATTGAAAGGTATCAGGCCCATTAAAAATCATGGCAGGGGCTGGGAAAGTGGTTCAGTGGTAGAGCGCTTGTCTTGCATGCATGAGGCCCTGGGTTCGATTCCTCAGCACCACATAAGCAAAAAGAAAAAAGCTGGAAGTGACACTGTGGCTCAAGTGGTAGAGCACTAGCCTTGAGTTGAAGAGCTGAGGGACAGCGTCCAGGCCCAGAGTTCAGGCCCCATGACTAGACCCCCCCCAAAAAAAGAAATCATGGCATCCAGTTTCCAAGATGGTACCCATGAATCATAGAGCATAGGCCTTTCTGTGATCCCCTCATACAGAATGGGGGCTTGCTCAGTGACAAATGTGGAGGGAGCAATGCTGCATTGTCAGAGGTAGGGTGATGAGCCTCGCAGCTCTCACTTGGGTCTCTTAGGATGACTTCTCTTTAGTTGCTCCATCTTAGAGTTCAACTGCTATGCTTTAAGGAGCCCATGACCATGACTTGAAAAGTTGGTAACTCCCAGGCAACAACCAACAAATGATAACCATAAGCATTCACATCTTGGAACTCTATCCAAGGCAAACCTTAAGAGAACTATGACCCAGAAACATTCAAAAAGAACTACATTTAGGAAACCCAAATGCCATAATGACATGTGCATTGTGGAGGGGATCCATTCTATTTAAGATGTAAAAGATGTAAGTGAATCCTTCCTACCCAGTACAATGAGATCTGAGGCTCACAATTCAAAGCCAGCCAGGGCGAGAAAGTCTGTGAGACCCTTATTTCCAATGAACTACCAAAAAGCCAGAAGTGGAGCTGGGGCTCAAGCAATAGAGTACTAGCCTTGAGCAGAAAAGCTCAACAACTGTGCCCAGGCCCTGAATTCAAGCCCCAGGACCAGAAAAAAAAAGATGCAAGGGGTCTTTCTCTAAATTGGACGCTGCCGCTGCTGCGAACAACAATAACAAAAACTGGATGATATTAAAAAATCATAACTAGAGTCCAGTAATGAGCTCAAGTCTCAAAACGACAGATTAATGTATTTCCATAGCGTGACAAATCCCTTCATGAAGATCATGATGCCTAAGATGCTCGACCTGTGGCAGAACTCGAGTGACAGCAGCCCCTCCCCTGCTACAGAGGGGAGGGAGAAAGCCCTCCCCACCATCACGAGCATGACACTGTCCCGTGGGAAGGGGCCTGGGCACCCTCCCACCATGGGTCCTCTTTAAAGATCCGCTGCTGCTACAGCTAAAGAAGGAACAATGGTCCTCTGCCACCAGGGGAGGGGACAGGAAAGCTGTCCTGACACACAGCAGATTCTGCTACTATGGAGAAGGAGCAAGAGACTCTCTACTCATCTATTCACAGTGGCCTGCATTCAACAGCAGTGAAAACAACAAGACATTCAGAACCATCTATTTTAAAGACTTTAAGATAGCCATGACTAACATATTGAAGGAGCTATTGAAAAAGAGATCTAGCTAATTTCTCAGAGGAGAAATCAACTGAAAGTTGAAAGAATGAAAAGAAAAGGGGCGAATGGAAGTGTAAGAAATAAAAACAGTGATATCAGAGAAAAAAAAAAAGCCCTTCATTATCCACAGACTGGGGAGGGCAGTGTAAATATCAGTACCTTCACATGGTGAAGTCAATAGACATGGAGAAACAGGGAACACTTGTGCTGTTGGTGGAGTGAAATGAGTATATCCATTATGGAAAACATGATGAAGTTTTATCAAGAAATTAAAAATAGAACTATCATGCAATCCAGCTAATCCACTGCCAGACACTTATCTAAAAGTTTTGAAGGCCGGATGCTGAAGAGATGTATACACACACATGCTTACCCACAATACCCAGCTTACAGAATCAACCTAGCTGTCCGCTGATAGATGAATGGGAGAAAGTGTAGTATATGCACACAGCAGAATACTATTCAGTACATAGGGAGAAAATTCTGTCGTTGGCAACAACCTGGATGTAACTGGAGAACATTCTGCTAAGCCAAATAAGCCAGGCACAGAAAGACAGATTTCACATGTTTTTACTTGATGATTCTTAGACGTAAGAAGTAGAATGTTGGTTACAGAGGCTATGTCTGAGGAAATGGGGAGATAATGGCTAGAGGGTATAAGACCGCAGGAAGAATATACATTTGTGTTTGGGGAGGTTGTGGTGAATATATTTAATAGTGTGTTGGACACTTCAAACTTGATAAGGCAGCAAATTAGAAATGACAACAAAAAATGACAAGTGTTTGAGGTGCTAAGTATGTTCATTAGTTCGACTTAATTATACCATACTGTATTCATAAATCATGTCACTTGGTCCCCAATAAATATGTACAATAATGAATTGTCAATCTATAACAAAATAAATAGAAGATGAACAGAATTACTTTCAAAAAGATGTCAAAAGGAATTATCTGAACTAAAGCAGCAGGAAGAAAGAAGGGAGAAAAAAAGGAGTCAAGAAATTTCCTCCAATAAAGCACACTTTTAAGTTCACCATCCAGCAACAGATAGCAATTTTACCTGAAAAAAAGACAAAACCAAATAAACAACAACAAAAACAACAATAAAAACTGATAAACTCTCCCAGACACACCAAAATTCCCTCCCTAGGAGCTGGGCTTCTCCTCAAGTTTATCTGCCTTCTTGGCTCCCACTTCTCACAGCTCTCCAAGCCTGTCTGTGCAGCATTGCCACAGACGGATGGAGTCACGGACAGAGTGGAATCCAGCCAGTCCACGTGTTAGCACAAACGGGAGGGTAGAAATCATAAATCAAAGAAGAAACTAACAAAATTAGAAAACATTAGGATTACATAACATAAAAATCATACACATAAAATTACAAGATATAACCACATTTAAAGGAGGGAAGATTTTGGCCCAAAGCAATTTTGTTTAGAAAGAAGAAAGAATAGAACTTCATGAGCAGGGGCTGGGAAGGTGGCTCAGTGGTAGAGCGCTTGCCTTGCATGCCTGAGGCCCTGGGTTCGATTCCTCAGCACCACATAAGCAAAAAGAAAAAAAAGCCAGAAGTGGGGCTGTGGCTCAAGTGGTAGAGCGCTAGCCTTGAGCTGAAGAGCTGAGGGACAGTGCTCAGGCCCAGAGTTCAGGCCCCACGACTGGACCCCCCCCCCAAAAAAAGAACTTCATGAGCAACTTAATGAATTTTTAGTAAGGATTAATATAATTAGGAGATTTCTGACAATACTGCCAAGAATGTATTTTAAAAGCAAAAGCTGAGGAAGGGGGTAACAGTGCTTTTAAAATATGCACTCATTGGGCTGGGAAGGTGGCTCAGTGGTAGAGTGCTTGCCTCGCATGCATGAGGTCCTGGGTTCAATTCCTCAGCACCACATAAGCAGAAAAAGCCAGAAGTGGAGCTGTGGCTCAAGTGGTAGAGCGCTATCCTTGAGCTGAAGAGCTGAGGGACAGTGCCCAGGCCCAGAGTTCAGGCCTCAAGACCAACAACAAGAAAAAAAGAAAGAAAGAGAAAAAAAAGCACTCATTATCTTACTTATGCAATTGTAACCCCAGTTCATCATCACCTTTACAATAAGCTGTTTTTTTAATAAAAAAAAAAAATAGGGGCTGAGAATGTGGCTTAGTGGTAGAGTGCTTGCATTAAGCCTTAGTTAGGTTCAATTCCTCCATACCACTTAAACAGAAAAAGCCAGAAGTGGCACTGTGGCTGAAACAGTAGGAGCTAGCATTGAGCAAAAGAAGCTCAGGACCAGTGCTCAGGTCCTGAGTTCAAGACCCAGGACTTGCAAAATAAATAATAAATTAAATTAAATTAAATACATTGTAAAATTAAAATGCATTATAAAAAGAAAATTTAAAAATTAAAATAAAATTTAAAATTTAAATAAAAAATAAAATTTAAAATAAATTAAATAAAATAATAATTAAAATAAAATAAAATTTAAAAGTTAAAAATATATTGTAAAAAGAAAAAAGCATAAAATGAACCTAATTACCATAATATTTTAGATGAGAAAATAAAAAACAAGTTTATTTTAACAATTTTCTTTTTTTTTTTTGTCGGTCTTGGGGCCTGAACTCTGGGCTTGGGTGCTGTCCCTCAGCTGTTCAGCTCAAGGCTAGCACTCTACCACTTGAGCCACAGCATTACTTCCAGCTTTTTCTGTTTATGTGGTGCTGAGGAATCGAACTCAGGGCCTCATGCATGAGGCAAGCACTCTACCACTAAGCCACCTTCCCAGCCCTATTTTAACAAATTTTAATGTTATATAAAAATATCAAACTGACTATAGCAAAAATTTTAAAAAATTATAAAAGAAACCTGACCAAACCCATAACCATTAAAGAAATAGACACTTTAGATGAAACACTGATAATTTTACAGTACTTTTAGAAAAATCTGAGTAATTCTAGTCTTGCACAAAATGCTTCACAGAAGGCAGAGGAAGACATAATCTGATGGCAAAATCTGGCAGAGAACCACAGGCCAGTCTCACACACAGATATGAAAACCCTAGACATAACATGCAAACCACACTTACGGGTGCATTAAGAGAATTCCACATCATGACCAAATTTATCCCAATAATGAAAAATAATGAAACATGAAGAAAGAATAAAATTCACCATACCAACAGAGTAAGAATAAACATAGAAATCATCTTTTCTTCATCCTGAAAAGCATTTAGCAAGATTTCATACTTATCTATGATTAGAAAAAAAACTCATGATCTTGTAAAGTGTGGAATATAGGAGTATATCCTAAACTTACATCCGGAACTGAATGGGAAGGGTTGATGATCTTATTATAAAATATTAGTTGTTGTCCTTCAAACTTCAGGAGCAAGACAAGGATTCTCACCACTGCCATTGTGAAGTTGTTCCAGGAGGTTGACAAGCACAATAAAGAAAAAGGAGGGGGAAAATACATCAATTAGAAGTGGAGAAAAGCTGTCACTGTTCACAGATGATAAGTTTATCGACAGAGAAAGACCAAAGAGAATTTACAGGTACCTATTAATCATAATAAACAAAAGAATTCCATAATATTTCTGGATGTAACAGTATCACACAATAATCAAATTCACATCCAAGAAAAATTATAAGTGTGATTTTTGAAAGAACAGAAAAGCATATATATTTGAGCACAAATTTCAACCTTTATTGATCAAGATGCATTGTACACAAACTGACATGCACAATTAGCCCCTTTGTACAACGAATTAAAGATAAAAAATATATAACTAAAAAATAAAATTTCAACTTTGCTTCTTACTGGCTGTATGGCTTTGAATGAGTTACCAACCTCTCTGTGCCTAGATTTTTCATTGGTTAAAGGTGAAGGGAAATAATAATGGTAATCATGTTAATAATAGTATCTATTTACAGGGTTGTTGTTTTTTTTTGGCAGTCCTGGAGTTTAAATTCAGGGCCTCACACCCATTCAGCTTGCTTGCTCAGCTGACATTCTATCACTTGAACCTCCAGTCTATTTCATAGTAGTTATAAGATATTATATAAGCTAATGTAAGTAAAGTTTTAGGACTCTGCCTAGCACAACATATTTGCTGTATAAATGTTTTATCATGATTATGATGGTGATGGGTACAAAACTAACTGTAGACAAATAATGAAGAATTTTACAAAAGATGTATAAAGCTTCTTGGGGAAAATTATAAAACCTTAATGAAGGATATTCAGAATGACTTAAATAATGTAGATATACTATGTTTGTGATTCAGAAAGTTTAATGTTCTTAAGTCAAACTTTTCCATCTTGGTCAACAAATTCAATATAATTCTTGTCAAAATGCTGACAGAGATGCTCAAGGATCTAGACCAGCTTATTTTTACTTTTTACAATTTTCTGGCCCTGGCTATGGAACCCAGAACTTTATACGTGCTCAACAAGCCTCTACCATTATCTCAACATTTAAAGAAAACAATTACAACCATGTGCCGCTGAAGTAGACACAAAATAATGATATTATCAACTAGGCAAAAGGATATGGTACAGTTTCCCTCATTTGTAATAATTTGAATGTACCCATAAATCTACAAGTAAAACTAATGGATAGCAAAAGCCAAATATATATGCTTGTACATGATTAATTAAAGTCTAAACAGTCACACAGTGAGAACAAAGGAAGATATTCTTAGGAGAGGATCACAAAAGCTCAATAGCTATGTGCATAAGGTCACATAAAATGATGTTTATTGAAATGAACTCCAAGAAATGGAAACGAGATTTTTTATTGTTCTGTTTCCAGCTCTCTCTCTCTCTCTCTCTCTCCCTTTCATCACTGTTTTTGATTTCTGTATCCTTTGTCTTATATATAAGTTTAATCTGATTTGGGGAGGGGAAAGGGAAGCACGGAAATGGTGGAACAAAGGGTGAGCCAATTCAGCTGCTGAATTGAATAAACTATACAATTTGGGAGGAGGGGGAGGGAGGGGAAAACCTGGGAGAAAATGTAGGAAGGGGTAATACTGTTCAAAAAGAAATATACTCATTACCTGACTTATATAACTGCAACCTCTCAGTATATCACCTTTACAATTTAGAAAAAAAGGTGGTATAATTAAAAGAGCTGGCTATTGGCCCAAATAGCCCAACAGAACAGAGTACAGAAAGGCACTCATGAATTTAAAGACGCTTCATATCAGGCAGATGATATTACAGATCACAGAGCAAAGAGAACTGTTTAATAATTAATTGGTACTAGCTCACTTGCTCATATCACAAACTGAATCACTATAAACACAAGAATATATATATATATATATAATCCATATATAATTAAGACATAGATGGATAAAGAAGGCTTTACATCTTCAGAAGAAAAAGTTGAGTATCTGTGTGACTTTAGGGAAGGAGAGATTTCATAAATAAGGCATAAACCACAGGATAGAATATATAAATCTGATAGAATTTAAATAAAACCATTTCTACTAAAGAATTCAAATGGAAAATACTGGGCTAAGATGCTTAGAAGGAATATATTTTTAATGACCTAAAATATGGAATACATCAAGAACTTTGACAAACTTTAAAAAGCAAGTACTCACAGGGAAATTCATAGACATGTATTTCACAGGCGTGTAAACATGAGCAATCAGTATTTGAAAATTTTATTTCACTGGTAAAATCATGAAAGTGGAAATTCGGGACACAGTGAAACATCACTACAAGCCTATCAGCCTGGGAGAAAAAAAATGCCCCATAATGCCTGTTAATATGGACAAAATGTAGAGGCCCAGGGCTCCCACACACTGTGGGTTGGAAGAGTGATGATGAAATTACCATCTTAAAGATAAACCAAACCAAAGCCCTTTGACCTTCAACCTAACAATTTGCTCCAAACACTACTCCTTGAAATGATGATATCGGTGAACAGGGATACATGAGACAGAATATTTGTAATGCCATTATTTGTTTTGCTAAAAGAATACAAAGCAACCTAAAGGTCCCTTAGCAGGAGCATAGGATGGTCATACTTGCATCTAGACCTGCCGTGAGGTACCAAACAGTAGTAGAAACAGACAGAAGGGAACCATACACATCAGCCTAGAGTTAATAAACATAATTGAGCTGGGAAAACACTCCTGGAGAGGATATGCAAACGTACATACAGTATGGTATAATTTATAGAGTATTTAAAGTATTCAAAATAATACTGTGTACCATAAGTTATGCAGACATACATCACTAAAACAATGAAAAGAATGAAAATACCAAGATCAAGATAGGATATTTTTGTGCTGTGAATCTCTGTCATGGTGATATTTGTTAAATTAGGTGGTGGAAGCACAGTTTTTCATTGCACAGCTTTTTGTGGGGGTTTCATATGTTCTAATCATCTCAATTATTTTGCAAGTATGGACTCAGAAACAGGTGACAATCCCTGATCATAGCTCTGTGACCTTGGGAAGTCATTTCTTCCTCTGGGTGTTTGTCTCTGTCTGGTTTTGGCTGCCAGATGCCAGCTGCAGGTATCATAAAGATGACAATGAGTGAATTCTTCAGAAAGCCACACCTGGTTAGAACAGCAAGTTCCACCGCTGCAGGCCAAGCAGAGAGCCTGAATATCTCCTGACCCTCTTTCCATTAACCAAATGTGCACGGCTTTGGTGCCCTCCTTTGAGGTTCAAAGAATTGTGTGTGTGTGCACGCGCACACACACACACACACACACACACACACATCGTGGGGACAAAGAGCCAATCCAAATGATTCAAATGAGGCAGGGACAAGGATCTTACAAATCTCTTAGTGACCAGAAATACTGAGACAAAATCCTTGAAAAAATGATTTTTTTGTTCATTTTATTTTTGTTTTACAAAATATCACCTAATAACTGTCTACTAAGTGCCAGGTACATTTGGTAGCATTCTTTATCTTCAACTCATGCAAAACTGAAAGTCCAGTCATGCTGTCCTGACATACAGATAGGACACCCAAAGCCATGCTGTCCTGACATACAGATAGGACACCCAAAGCCATGGATAGAGTGGTATGCTGGTCGTGGCTTTAGAGGAGTTAGGTTTCTGGTGTGACTCCCAGTTTTCCTCTTATTGGATAGGTGGCACTGGGCAACTATTCTCCAGTATCTCCTCTATAAGACAGGGATATAAAGAAACCTGGTTTGTATGAGTGCCGTAGTACATGTAAAACAGTTGGGTCCATAACTGTAGAGTCTTCAGAGCATGTTTGACTGGCTCCATTGCTTTTGGACCCATGGAGAAGCCAACTATCATGGTAGAAGTGTGTGGTACAGAAAAACTACTCACTTACCGTAAGTGAAAAGATAGATAAAGAGGCTGGGATCTCACAAGGGCAGAACCCACCCCACCCCAATAACCTAAAGACCTTCCACTAAGCCTTGACTTATAACAGTCCCATAAATAATGGGTCTCTAGATAGTATCGTGCTGAGGGCCAAGTCTTTAACACATGGGCTTCCAGGAAAAACTTAAAGTCCAAATGATTGCAATACATATAACTTTTAAAATGTTGGCAGAGCTAGAGTTAGGGGACCCTGTCCACTTGCCATGACCTCAAAACAGTATAGTCACGAATGACCAGACATTTACAGAATTACTTCTGTGGGTTCTTTTTTCTTTTTTAGATGCAGCTTATTGAAAGAAATCACTATTGGATGAGATTCCATTCTATTATGTTAAATTTACGAAACTAAGGATCTTCGAAGTATAATTGTACATTGTTTTGCTGTGTAAATTTAGGATTGTCAAAACAAATAGGATTCTTGGATTTTTTTTAAAAAGGATATAAAATGGGTTGTCCAAGAAATCATAAAGGATATAAAATGGGTTGTTGAAGACATTGAAAAAATGTAAAATATGGAAGATACTGGTAGAAGTTAAAAATGAAATACCAAATATTTGGATTTATTATTCTAAGATAGGCTTCGAATGGATGGATCACTGGTGGTGTGGTAGATGCTAAGGGATCAATCAAATAAAAGATTCCTCAAGGTTTCCATTTCTCTGCATAGCTAATAAATCAACATGTTGGGATAGACAGACCCAGGAATTATAACACCTCTCACTAAGGGTTAGAAGTGAGCCACCACAGCCATGCTCTGGTGGCTTACACCTGTAATCCTAGCTGAGGGAGACTGAGATCTGAGGATCATTGAAACCAGCATAGGCAGGACAGTCTGTGAGACAATTATCTCCAATAAACTACCCAGAAAAAGTTGGAAGTAGTTCTGTGGCCCAAGTTGTAGAGCACTTAGCCTTGAGCAAAAGCAGTTCAGGGACAGAACTGGGTCTAGAGTTCAAGCCCTAGAGAGAGAGACAGAGACAGAGACACCTTTGACCCTTTGCTTGGGATATATGGATAGGGTGGTTTCTAAGGGAGTTCCTAATACAAAAATCCAAGATGGCTAAATGGAGGGAGGGACTCCACCAGGTGTTTACAGGAAGCTGTCATGACTTTGAAACTGAAGTTAAGGATATACCTGCAGAGAAATCACTCCAATATGCTGAAACATTAAGCTCTGCCAGGATTTTGTCCTCAGGGTTTGATCTTCAAGCATCATGCTGTTATACGTCTCCTTTACAGAATTCGAGTTTCCAGATTCTTCCCATAAGTACAATGTCAGAGGTATGCACTCATCTATAAGGTGGGAATTGTGGCCCCACCTTACAAACAAGAAAAGCGAGGTTTGGAAAACTCGATCATCTGATGGCCAAGAGCTGGTTCTATCATGTACCTGGCCTGATTCACATCACTAAACTGAAATACAAGGAACATATTCTCCATGAGGAAAGCCACTCTTCTATTACAACAAAATAATGGAGTCTGCAACCTAGTCTTTTTTGTTTGTTTGTTGCTTGTTCATGTTTTAATTTTTCAGACCGGATTTCACTGCGTAGCTCAGGCTGGCCTCAAACTCATGGTCCTTCTGTCTTTTCCTCCTGAGCACTGACATGTATCCACATGCCTTTTATGTGGCATCCATGGTGTTTCTAGAAGGAAAGCTAGAGTCTGATTGGGGAGTGGGGGCTTTCATTAGCTGCTTGTTGGCACAGAGAAGCAGAAATACACAGACTACATCAAGCAGACCTGAGTTTGAGTCACAGCTCTGCACTAATCATTACATATCCTGAGACAAGTTACTTTATCTCTTTGACTCACGATTTTTGCAATCCAGACATTGATGTAACATTGCTTTTTTGAAGTCTAACTGGCATGATCTAGAAAAGTATTTGAAAATCAGTAAATCAACAATAACTCTCGACTTTCCTTTCCCTTGTCCTTTTCCTTCCCTTCCCTTCCCTTTCTTCCCATTTTTCTTCTCTACCTTTCCCTTCCCTTCCCTTCTTCAAGAGAAGGTACCTTGAGACCAGATTTCCTGGATTTAAATTTTTGTTTTACCACTTGTTGGCTGTGTGATCATAGACAAATTATTTAACCTCTCTATGCCTCAATTTTTCTTCTGTAAAGTAATGCTTACAATGAATGGTACGTATCTCACAATGTTGTAAAGATTAAATGAGTTAATGTTTTAAAATACTTAAGCACCTAACTGCATAAAGTAGCTACTTTTTAGGAACAAATTTACATTTAGGAGGCTGTTGTAGAACTATATACAGAGATGATGTTATATTCAGGCAGGTGAGAAGCAGAAACATAGCTTTAGCTCATGTCTCCTTCTCTCATGTTTGGTCCACATTGGATAAAAACAAATGGACTGAATGAGCCTTATGGATGAGGACTGCATCCGAGTATGCGGTCTCATCACACCTCTGAGGGCAGACATGGTAAGTCCCTGAAACCTGCCTGCAGCAGGCAGGGCCTGGCAGTATCTTGAAGAGGAGCAGACAGTGCTGAGAGTGCAGGATCCAGGATCTCATGGCTGGAGCTGAGGGCTACAAAAAAGCTGCCCATTCTTGTACAGTTAAGCAGTGAGGACATAAATGGTCTCACATTTCCATTCTCACACAATCTTTTTTTTAAGTCCAGTGCTGGGGATCAAACCTAGGGCCTCATGCATGCTAGGCAAGTGTTTGGCCACTGAGTTACAGCCTCTGGCCTCTGTTGTAAATTTGTAACATACTGAATAGCTTCAGAATTAAAGAAGACCTCCATGCCCTGTCCCCTGGCTTGTCCTGTTCAGAAGGGCTGGCCTAGCAGTCTGTTCAGAAGCTCTGTGAATCGGCACTCACCACACCCAGGGCAAAGTGATGACTCAGGGATGGGTTCTCAGTACATACTGGAATGCAAAAAGCATTGATGTGAGTGACTGTGGAAAGAAATTGATTCAGCATAGACCACACTGGTTCATTCTATCCATGTTCCACTTTACCACTGCTTCCCAGTTCTATAGAATCAGCAGGACAACCTGCCGCCATGTGCTATCTCTAGCTGGAGAGCCAAGAAGGCAGAGAACAGAACAGCAATCTTCATCCTCATTCCAACTAGTCTGCTATGAGTCACCAAGCCTGGAAGAATTCACTCTGCAGAATTTCACAGGCGTAATTCTAAGTGAGAAGCTGCAGGAATTAAGCAATGGGGAGAAGGGGGGTCTTCACTTGTGATAAGCCACTCAATCTAAAAAAAAAAGCAATCCCCTCATAACACTTCTCAAAAGTTTGAAGTTGTCTATCTCCTAATTTAAGTTTTGCTTCCTCCTTCGAATACAACTTGCACTTGCTTATACATCTGTTGAATGAATAAATGTGTGAGAGAATAAATATTTTCAATAGCTTGAGACAGCCAGTAGCTTGTAGTAGCCAGTAACTTGAGACCAGTCCTGTAACTTCCTCCCATGCCCCAATACCTGCAGAAATCTAGGACCACCAAAGGAAAAAAAATAATGATCTCTATATCTCTATTAGTGTAATACTTTACAGTTTTCATAGCACTAAGCATGTAGCACCTGATCTCAGCCTCACAGCAGATCTGTGAGGTAAGTACTATCATTTCAGTCTTACAAGTGAAAAAGCTGAGTCTCAGAAAAGTCCGATATCCTCAAAATCACCTCACTGATAAGTAATGGGACTGGAATATAAGTGGTCAAGTCCAAATCCAGTGCTTGGTCTACACTTAAAGAACACTTTAAAAGAAAAGAGCTCATTGCATGCCTAAAGCCTTTTCTAACTCACATGCCTACATCACCAAAAACAAGAGTTCATTGCCCTGCCTTGATTCTGAAAGGTGTGGCCACTGGGCAGAGCTGGGGCAGGAGGCCAGCAGGAGCGGACGAACCAGAAACCAATGATGTGACTTCAGACCAGTCTTAGAACCTCTCAGCCACACCTGTTCAGCCACACCTGTTTCTTCTCTCAAGCAGCTGTATAATCCCAATTTATCTGCCTTGTGTGCCACGAGACTCTAATCTAAGAAGGTGAAAGGACCACAGAGATGCAAGCTCAATATTACAAAGAAGCTGGGCGCTTGGGCCCCCATCCTTCCTGCTTAGAGGGCTCCCAGCTCATCTCCTCTCACCTTGTTTCCATTTTATTCTCGGCCTTCCCTTCAAATGTGACCCTCCCTTCAGAGCACAGATGTTGAACTGGATGGTGAGGCACAATATTTGTAAATGTGGTAAACCACTGGCTTATAGTCTTTAAATATGTTATGTGAGTTGTGTCTTTCTTAAAGATTGTGATCCCTATTCCTAGTAAGCACTAGGAAGAGAAAGGAAAGGAAGGGGAGGAGAGGATGAATACCCCCTTCACACACACAGTTACACACACATACATGCTGTCATTCAAGAGCACACATTCAAGAAGAATTCAAAGTGTTTATCAAATATCCTTACACAACTCATCCTCTACTAGACTATCCATAGAAATCAAAGAGAGAGAAAACTAATTTAAGGCTACTAAAGGAAACATGCTTTACAATATAAGGTATTAAATCTCAAATTTTGCTTTTAAAAATATGACTTCCAGAGAATGAAATAAGCAATGATTTACTGAGACTATAGCTGCAAGAAGAGGAAGGAGACAAATTAATAGGATTAATAGGATTCACATTAAGGATTTTGAGAACTATGAAGAAGTCAAAGGTGATTAAGATTGTGTGTGTGTGTGTGAGAGAGAGAGAGAGAGAGAGAGAGAGAGAGAAAGAGAGAGAGAGAGACTTGAATTCAGGGCCTGGGGGTAGTCCCTGAGCAGTTTTTTCCCTCAAGACTAGCACTCTACCATTTAAGCCACAACCCAATTCTAGATTTTTTGATGGTTAATTGGAGATAAGAGTCTCATAGACTTTCCTTCATGGGCTGGCTTCAACTGTGATCCTCAGATCTCAGCCTCTGAATTGTTAGGATTGCAGACTTGCTAGTTATTAAGATTTTTTTAATTTATTTTTTGGGGTCTGGTTGTGGGCCTGAACTCTGGGCCTGGGTGCTGTCCTTCAGCTCTTCAGCTCAAGGCTAGCGCTCTACCACTTGAGCCACAATGCCACTTCCAGCTTTTTTTTCTTCCTGCTTATGTGGGGCTGAGGAATCGAACCCAGGGCCTCATGTATGCAAGGCAAGTGCTCTACCACTGAGCCACCTTCCCAGCCCCGTGATTAAGATTTTTAAACCTAAAAATGAAAGGATGGTTCCTTTAAGAGGCAGAATAGTGAGCAAGACTAGGAGGAACAATGAACACATCAATGAAGAGTACAGTACATCAATTTTGAGATTTCAAGGGACATGGATACAGAAAGCTGGGAAAGCAGCTGTGAGAAGAGGAACCGAAGTCCTCCCAGCCCAGGGCTGCTTGGAGAAGGCTTCTCAAGAACCAGCAGAATTAGAGTAGGCCTTTGGCTGGGGATTAGGTGGGGAAGAGGGGTACAGGTAGGTAGACATAGAGAGAGACAGATTCCTGGAGAAAGTCCTTGTACCCCACACAACACGAGAGAAGCAATTGCTTCCATCTTCCCTCCCCATGTATGGGCCATGATCAATGACTCGTGTCAGAGGACTGGTACGTTACAACCTCATGCATCTGCATTAGGCTGATTAAAAATCATTCCTTGTCAACAAGTATAATGTTAGAGAGCGTGGACCGTGAAAAGCAGAAGGGGCTTTAGGGAATGACACTCCTGCTTTCCTGTTACTCGTCTCTGTGACCTTGGACAAGTTGCTTGGTTTCTCTGGTTCTGTGACTTTGTCTATAAATAGGAATCATGATTTTCACTCTATAGGATTACTGTTGAGTGTCAGATGACATGAATGGTGCTGTGCACAGTCTTTCGGAGGGAGAAGGCAAGGCAAATTGCCAGAGGTTCTAAGCGAGGCTCCTTTGCTTCTAAGTGAATCATTACATCTAGGTGTACCACTGGTCAACCTGTCCACACCAGGGTCTGCCAGCTGCCTCCAGGATTTCTAGAACAGAATCTTAGTTGCTTATGACTTCATTAAAAAAAAAGGTGACTAGGCCGTAAATTCCATAGTTTTGCATTTGCGTGAAAAGATTATTCATTGTGGTATTTCCATACATGCTTATAAGAGACTTTGATCATATTTACCCCTCTATTACTCCCAAAATGGTTATTCAATACTTTAAAAAAAAAGAACCTGGTTGGGTACTAGTAGCTCATGCCTGTAATGTTAACTACTCAGGAAGCTGAGATCTGAGGATTGTGGATAAAAGCCAGCTACAGCAGAACAAAATCTGGTAGACTCCATTTCCAATTAACCTATGTAATACTGGGCTGGAGAAGTGGCTGAAGTGATGAGAGCCAGCCATGAGTGAACAAAGCAAGTGAGAGCACAAGTCCTTGAGTTCAAGCTCTAGTACTGGCACCAAATATGTATGTATATGTATATGTGTACATATAGGTATGTATCGTGTGTGGGGTGGGGGGTGTTTGCTAGCCAGTTAAATCCAGGAGCTAGTATATGTCAGACAGGTTCTCTACTGTTGAATTACATCCTCAGCCCACATCTCTTTTTTTTGTCGATCATGGGGATTGAACTCTGGGCTTGGGCACTGTCCCTCAGCTCTTCGGCTCAAGGTGAGCACTCTACCACTTGAGCCACAGCACCACTTCCGATTTTCTAGTGGTTTATTGAAGATAAGAGTCTCATAGACTTTCCTGCTTATGCTGGCTTTGAACTGTGATCCTCAGATCTCAGCCTCCTGAGTAGTTAGGATTACAGGCATGAGCCACCAGTGTCCGGATCTCAGCCCACATCTTCTTAAGTGTGGTTGGAACTCAAGTATTCTTCCTCCCTAAAATCTCTAATACTTTTAATAAGTCAAATTTGATACTCGTCTCTACACATACACACAGTGATTTACTAAAGGACTTTCCTGTAAACACCAAGAAGAAAATGTGAGTTCCTATCAACAGCTCATAATCTTCACAAGAGAGGTCAAAGGATCCTAACTAGTTCCACAGTAAATTCTCTTTCCATCTGTCTTCCAGGTCTGTAGATTTCAAGTCACCTTTTCCTTTCTGAGAGTTTCACAGTCTAAAATCAGAACCAACAATGTAGCTGTCACAATGCAGTGGCTGTGTCTCACGAGTCCTTGTTCCATCTCATGATAAGGTCAGAGAGCGTGGACTGAATATACTATAGTGTACATTCAAATCCACAAGGTCAGAGTCCAGAGCCAGGACTCTGCTCTGTACCCAAGTCCCCTAAAGGCTGGAACTTGGGTTTCCCAGGATCTATGTCAAAGATTTCACTGCATACATCAGTTTTCCCTTTGAGACACCTTGTGCTTCAGCCAGAAGCTTCTTGCTGTTTGACGTAACACTCCCCAATGCTGCCTCTGCTGATGAAGCAACTGCTTTCTGAATTGCTTTTTCCTTTCACCTTCTCTGCACATCTCTCCCGATTAACCTTCAAGACCAGGGTCAACACCATCTCTGCCAGAAAAACCTTCCTTAACCTCTGCACTGTCTCTCCTGCACTCACAACCCTACCAACATTTGTCTGCCTCTTGGAGTAATAGAGCAGTTTCTCAGAACTCTTGGATATCCCCACACTTCAGTTTGGGGTATCAAGATGTAATTTGCTATGCACCTTGGAGAAAGCATCTATGTAGGGTACAGCACTCAGAAACAGCGGGAGGCACACACCCTCCTGTTGCTGCCTCATGACCAAGGTAGCTTTGTCTGCCACATAAACTCAACCAGACTCCCCTCCTGGCTTCCACCCACCTCACAACTTAATTGATTTAATGAGCCTTTGTGAAATTCACCGATGAAGTATGAAATATACTCATATGCTGCTAGGAGCTACCCAATCCATCACAGAAAAATAAAAATTGCTGCTCAGACTAAAATAAACAATTGCCAAATTAGTCACCATCTGTACCATGTTGTCAACAGAGCCCACAACAGTCTGCATTCCACTTCCTGCCTGCTCACATTGCACAATGAGGTCTCCAGGGAAAGGCAGGGAAGAGAGTGAGAGGGTTCAGATGTACCATATGCCCCGCAATTTAGTTGGGGAAAGTCCATCAACTCAACTGACAGGTCTGTGGCACCTGCTATGTAGATGATATCCTGCTGGACACTGGAGAAGTAATGCTGCCAAAGCCTGTGTCCGATGAGTGATGGGAGGAGAGAGAGACAGAGACAGAGACAGAAAGAGACAGAGACAGACAGACAGACAGACAGAGACAGAGACAGACAGACAGAGACAGAGACAGAGAGACAGAGAGAAACAGAGACAGAGAGAGGGAAGGAGATCACTTGAGTTGATCACATGACTGGGCTCAAAGAGAGGTAGGAGATAAGATGAACAGACTAGGCTTGGCCACATAGCCTGAGATGTCACAGGCTCATAAAGACCTCATTGGCCAACACTAACTCTTCACTCGTTTCCTTCCACCTTTGCTTCTGGGCAAAAGTGTATAAGTTCTTCCCTCACACAAATGCTAGTGCTAAATGAAGTTTGCAGCAATCCATTTGGAGAAACAAGCAGTGGAGAACTCATAGAACTGCTTTTTTATTGTAAAGGTGCTACACAGAGGGGTTACAGTTACATAAGTAAGGTAATGAGTACATTTCTTGCTGAACATTATTACCCACTCCTTAGTTTTTCTCTCACTATCTCATCCCCCTCTCCCCTTCAGACATTGTAAAGTTCATTTCCAACATAGTGTCTTGTGAGTATCATAGTTGCATTGGGTCATCCTTTGTCCTTGTTTCCTCCTTCCCTTCCCCAAATCAGATAAATGTATACACAAAACACAGAATACCAGAACCAAAGACAGTGATTGCCAGGGATAAACCAAAGGAAAAAAAATAAAATTGGAATAAAATTAAAAGAAAGCACTTAATACAGTACATTGACGACAAGAAGGTCAACCACCAAAAAAAGACCTGCTATTTCCATGTCTTGGAGTTCATTTAGATTAGCATCATTTTATATAGCTATTGAGCTATTGTAACCCTCTGCTAGGACTATCCTAGACATATACTAACTATTACAAGTGAGAGAAACCATGGAGCCTATACTTCTTTGGGTCTGGCTAACTTCACTTAATATGACTTTTTTCCAAGACTTCACTGGGGAGGAATAAGAATGGCCAATAGACACATGAAGAAGCATTCAACATCTCTTGTCATAAAAGAAATGCAAATCAAAACAACATTGAGATTCCATCTCACTCAAATTAGAATGGCCATTATCAAGAAAACAAATAAAAACAGATGCTGGTGGGGATGTGGCTAAAAAGGAACACTACTATACTGTTGGTGGGAATGTAAGCTGGTTCAACCACTCTGGAAGGCAGCATGGAGATTCCACAAAAAACTAAACATAGAACTCCCTTATGATCTAGCAATCCCACTCCTAGGTATTTATCCAAATGATCACAAGCAAAGTCACACTAAAGCTACCAACACAACCATGTTCACTACAGCATTATTTACCATAGCTAAGATATGGAACCAACCCAGATGTGGAGCTCCCAATTGGAGCTAGCATCATTTCCCTTCCTTTGAGCCTCATCCATGACCCTACAAATCACAATATCATCAAAAGTAGGTAAGATCTGAGTCGTAATTCCCCCATTTTTGAGAGGGGGAAAAATAGCATTCCCTGCCAGGTCCTCATGAGAAATAGAGGAGATAACTTACATAGTTACTTGATGGTTGCTCATTCTGTGCCCACTATTTTCCATCATTGAGCCAGACTTTAAAAAAGAAAAAAACAATTTTACACAGGGCAGAGAAAGGTAATAAACTTCAGGTAAAATATGTGGTATATCAGATATTGAATTCCATGCCAAGTATTTATTACAAGACAGAGATGGCACTAGATGCTCAATATTGATGCTAATGGAGATAATCATTTTCGCTAAAAGAGTGAGCTCCTTCAAAAGGTCATGCTTAGAGTTTTTTGTGAGTGAGAGGAAGAAGACGTTCTGAGTTCCCACAACCACTGCACACCATGTTCTCCACTGGAGGAAAGACAGCAGCCAGTGGATGGGTGTTCCTTGGAATTTTGGGTACAAGGATTTGGCTCCAGGTGCAGTAAAAGAACCTTAAAGAATAGGAAGATAACAAGGGGTGATTTATCAGCAATGCAGAATCACACCTCTAGCGTAAGGCAGACAGTGGGGTCAGAACTGACTGCACTGAAGCTGTTCACAGTTTAGACACTTGCCCTGATTCCCCAACCAGCCTCGCTTATAATTGAAAATCGCTAATAGATAAGACTCTAACCAATCATATTAATTCATGGTTGGTTCACAGAATAACTAAGCCCAAGGTCTTCTTATCCCCTACTACATTTATTTTTGAAATTTCTTTCACCCTTTAAGACATTTCTTTTCAGGAGAAGAGACAAGAAATAACTTGCTCCCAAGATGAGTGGCCATTGGCTGGTGAATGAAGTCACTTTAGCTGAACAAGTGTTCTACTAAGAGTAGAAGATGGGATGGAATTACAAAAAGTAAGGCCTGGGAAGTTGCTCACTTTCAACTCAGTTGTGAACACACAAGCAATACACAGCAACAACCACATCCTGCCTATAAAACTGAGTTAGAGATGCTGTTTACTTCTGAGGATTTTCCACAAATCAGACTTGATTGCCACCTTTGGCCTTGAGCCTCACGAGCAGTAGGTGTCCCAATTGACTAGCACTCCACTTTCCCTTATTCTTAATCCTGGCACCTGCAGGTATGAGCTATCAACCATATCACACTCCATGACCCACCAATGATGGAACATGGAAGTGTATTTTGATCTATTTCCTTACTTAAGGACTGAAACTTCCCTAAATACAAATCCATTTCAGAGGCCTGATACCTCATGACAAGCATTCCTATGGCTGCTTGTTTACACTGTCTTAAGACACTGGGCTGGCTGAGTTCCGGGAAGAACCTAGCCTCATCACAGCATCTCCAAACTAGAGGAAACAGCCATCTCCTTCTTTTGTGATACTCAAAGCAGATCTCCCTCCCACTGAACTAGCCTGAGTGGATGATCAAAAAATCCGGAGTAAAGCAGAGTATTTTTTCTGCCTGCCCAAACAAACTGGCTTAAGAAACCAATCAAGCCACAGGAAAACCAAAGACCACAAGCAGACCAGAGACTCTACCAAGAGACTGGTTACAGACACAAGGGAGATACAGGATCTTCCCATCCACCCCTTCCCAAAATCAAAGAACTCTTTTTTTTTGCATCATTTTTAAAATTTTTTAATTAAAAATTGTTTTCTATTAATCTTTTTTTTCCTTCATCTTATTTTTATTTTAGGTATATATGTGTGTGTGTGCTTTTTTTTAAAAAAAATCTCTACTGACCCTTTGGTCCTTTTTTTCTTTCTTTCTCATTCTTTTTACTTTTTCTTCTCTTTCGTTCTTTTTTGCGTGACTTAATTGCTGTTCTGCTCATCCTCAGATATGCCAATCATGGATTATTAGACCTTATCCTCCATTGTGTACACACTTAATCCAGAAATTTATTACTCAATTCAAAACCTCTTAGGCTTAAATTACTTAATAGCAGTATTATTTCTTTATACCTATACAATATTTTAAGTATTTTTATTTTTTAGTTTTTCATGTCTCCTTTCTATCCCTCCCCTCTCTCATCCTATCCCTGTTCTTCTCTTAATATTACTTTTTTAAACTTGCATAATTTTTAAGTGTTTCACTTTTTAAAATTAAATTTTTGTTTTTCCATTTTTTCTTGTCTATCTTTTTTTTCTTCTTTTCTCTTTCTCCTATCATTCTGTTCAATCCACTTCCCTCTTTGAGATTAGGACTTGGTTAATATCACTCTCCTTTTACCTTTCCACATCCCTCTAACCCTATTTTTCCCCACATTTCTCCCTATACCTAATAATTTCTGGTTTGCCAAATTCTTCTTTGCTGTTCTTAGCCCATTAATACATAGTTGTTTGATGTTGAACAGACTGTATCTGTTGAACTAGATTGTATCTGCAGTCTTTTGACTGTGCAATTACAGGACTTCGGTTGATGCTTGCATTAAAATAGTGTTCTAGCACAAAACTAGTGTTACTTTCAAACCAAATGGGCAGAACAAGCCAGAAAAACACAAGAAAAATGGAAGTCTGGGTATCTCGACTCCCACTCATGATAATCAGGTGACAGAACAGATAATGAATAATCCAGAGGAGAGTTCCCAAAAAGCTCTACAAACACTACTGGTAAACATGACAAATGAAAAGTTTGAAAACCTGCAAAGGACTCAGTGTGAGTGTGATAGGGAGAGAGAGGAAGCAAACCAAAGATTAATATAGAAAACTCATGAGCATGAGGAAGCTACTCAAAGATTGATACAGGAATTGCGTGAGCAGGTTGGGAACACTCAAAGAGAAATAAAGGAATCTTGTGAGCAGGCTGAGAATAGTCAAAGAGATAGACAGGAATTGCATGAGCTGGCTGAGAACAGACAAAGAGAAAGTCAGGAATGGTGTGAGCAGGTTGAGAACAGTCAAAGAGAACTACAGGAGTTGCGTGAACGTGAGGAAGCTAATCAAAGAGTAACACAGGAATTCAGAGAGCAGGATGAGAATACACAAAGATCACTAAAGGCATTCATGGAATCCATAAACAGAGAGCTGAAAGAAGTCAGGGAGACCACAAAGGGAATGCTGAATGGAGCCCAACAGAAGGAATGGGAGTCCAAGGAAACCATAACCAATCAATTAAGTGATTTGAGAATAAACACTGAACACCAAATTAAGGAAGTAAAGAAGTTCATACAAGATCTAAAACAAAGCTCCAACAAAGAATTTGAAGCCATCAAAGCTGACCAAGTAGAAGAAAAAGAAATAAACAAAGTAGAAAGTCTTGACAGTAGGTTAGACCATGCAGAAGATCGAATCTCAGGGATTGAAGACAGCCTAGATATTATAGCACCATTTCGGGTTTTCTGGTGGTTAATTGGAGATAAAAGTCTCAAGGATTTTCCTGCCCAGGCTGGCTTTGAACCACAATCAGAGCTCAGCTTCCTGAGTAGCTAAGATCACAGGCGTGAGCCACCAGCACCTGGCTACACCTACCCATTTTTATAGATACCTTTACATCTTTTGTAGGCCTCCATCTATTCATTCATCCATCTGAATTATTCAGCCATGTGCTATCATGTCTAATGGCACAGTTAAAGTCGATTATCTTTATCATCCTTTACTGTATGAAATTTTTGTGATTTCATTTTTTTAAAAAATCACACGGACAGGAAGATGAACATAAATGCAATTAATTATGATCTCAACAAGCCACAAAGAATTTCCATCTTGTGGAGAAGACCAAAAGACAAATGCACATAACTAGAGCAGAGAGAGAAATGAAGAGCCTAAGAGCTGGCATGATCCACTCAGAGAAAGGTAGACTGCTTTTGCATAATGGTGCTGTAAGCACTGTTATGAGATAGAAAAGCACCACCAGAGCTACCTGACCCAACAACACACATCATGTTTCGAATTCTTATCCTCTTACACAAGGGCATTTGCTCCCAGGGGGTCATTAAAGGCAGGAGTTGCCTGGGAAATTAGTCAAGCAGTCCTGATGGAATAGGATTAGCAATCATATGATCTGTGATTCCAGGATATTATTTTGTGAACCCCTAAAAAGGACACATGGAAAACATTTGTACAGACAATCAGTCTATTTGGAACCTAGGTTGTATTGGAAATTCTGCCTCATATAGATGCTGTGTTTGTAGAATGTGCCTGAGAGATTAAGAATTCTCTTTGCAGGAGCCTGGGAAATCTGGTTTATCCATCTATCCTTTTTAGAATTAATTTTTAAACTTTTTTGATGGACACATGACCTTTTACATATTTTTGAAGAATGACATTACATTTTAATTCATGTAAACATGGTTAGTGATCAACCTAGGGTTATAGTTATCAAATCTATGGCCTTAAATTTGTATCATTTCTTTATGATGAGTACATTCAAAATCTTTTATTTTGAAGGCTACAATACATTATTATTAATTATACATATCTTGCTTGCAGCACTGCTAGACAAATCCAGCTCAGCCAGAACATCCAGTAAATGTGAAAGAACAACCAAGTAATTATAAGAAGGAAACTAGTCAGGTGAGAAAGGGAGAAGAAAACTTGAGAAATTACAGGTAATCCTTAAAAAACCAGGTGAGAAATCCCCCTAATCCTACACACAATGAACTTGACTCTCCAGAAATTATTTTCTAAGCTGCATGTGCAGGGAGGGGGAATCTGCCAAACTAGCTTTCATAAGAAAAGTTCAGGGCCCTTTGGTGCTGTCCCTTAGGAAATGATGTCACCACACCAGGGGCCTGGGTGTTCAGTATGGTGGAGTTGGACAGCAGGATCATCTCTTGAGATGGGAAGAGGTCCCACCTGGTACAAAAGTGCAGCCAAGGGCTAGAAAAGTCACTCTGTCAGGGTCAGGACTGTACTTAAGGGTGGTTCTAGTCATCAACATCAGATATCGGTCAGTGGAAAATAAGAGCAATAACTGAACACCTAGTATCCTTTGTGCCACATCCAGAGTTTATGAAGTGAGTTTATTAAGTGGGGACCACCATCACTTCCATTTTATAGCTTGGAAATTAAAACACCAAAAGGTTAAGTGGCTTAAGATCACAAGCTAATAATTGGAAGGTCCAGAACTAGAGCCAGTGATCTATCTTTGGAGCCTGGGGGTTTGCCACTAGGCTATAAAAATAGTTCCATGAGAGCTCTTGGAATGTCACCTCCCCTCATTCTTTGCATCCAGTCACTCACTGAAGCCTCACAAGGACCTTTTGAGGTAAGTCCAATGATCTCCATTTCACAGAGAAAGAAACCAGGTTAAAGGCTAACTCACTGAAGGACCCACAGCTTGAAAGGGGCTGAGCTGTGCTGACCCCTCATCTGCTGACTGGCATCCTCATTCTGAGCCTTTCGGCAAGGTTGCCTCCCAGGGAGCTGCTACCATTTAATAACCACAGCAACATCTGTCATTTGCTGAAACCATTAGAAAGTGAGAGACTCCAATTTATACCTGTACCCTCTTACTTGACACTTTATGCAGGTAATGGGGACAGAAGGTATCATGACCTCACATAGACCTTTAAATTGGGGTGCTATAAAAATATTTTGGTGGTTGTGGGGCTTGAACTCAGGATCTGGGCACTGTCCCTGAACTTCTTTGTGATCAAGGCTAGTGCTCTACCACTTGAGCCACAGGGCCAATTCCAGTTTTTGAGTGGTTAATTGGGGGTAAGTTGCACAGGAACTTTTCTGCCCTAGCTGGCTTCAAACTGTGATCCTCAGATCTCAGCCTCCTGAGTAGCTAGGATTATAGGTATGAGCCACCGGTGTCCCATAGGGGTGCTATAAAATTAGAATGCTTCTTCTTGAACAAATCATGAGATTTCTCCTAGATAGAACTTCCCATATAGTCCTAGGCTGTCCACAGTTCCTACGCAAGCAGCAGGGGTCTTATTTTCTAATACCATCTTTTTCAACTCCCTTTGGTTCCTAAGGATGCTTGGTTCTCCAAGGCCTAGAGACTAAAGTGAAATGAAATGCCTAGACTGATCAGCATTTGTAGGTTGATCCTATGATATTCAGACTGAAGGCAGAAGGTCTGTGAATGGCTTAAGACCCCAGAATGCACTGTTCACTCTACCTCTGGCTTGCATCAGTCAAAAGGCTCAGATGTTGAGTATAGGCCTGGGACCTTTTGCAAAATGCAGGATGGGTTTAGAAATGGCCTATCATTTCCTGAAGATTTGGATTTTCTAATGGCATTGTAAGACTAATAGAGGTAGTAGCAATAGTAATACTCCTACTAGTAGTACCCCTCTAACAGTAGTAGTGAAGATAGTGTGTTGGGAGTCATTGGGAGCTGACAGTAAAGCTCAAAGGTCATCTTGACCCCTGTGCTCGCTTAAAGGCACGTATAAGGAACTGGCTCACTTAAAAGACACCAGGTGCCCAGGATTGCTTTGCTATGTCTGCAGAGTTTGCTTTAAATTTTTCTTGTTTTTCTGGACTATAGTAGAATGGCCTGAGTATGGGGGCCCACGTGGATGCACCATGCCGCACGTGTGGAACTCCCAATACCCAGGCTGCTTCCTTGTTCTAAAAAGGACGACCTTACAAGTGAGTGACTTTTATATATGCCCAGGAATTAATTGAACTGCTTCGGACATTTCTAACTGTGGTGGGACTGATGTTTATTACTGTGCTAGGTGGGGATGTGAGGTAACTGGGACGGGTTCTTGGATCATGCACAAGGGCCCTCCTTATCCTTGTCTGTCGAATCTTGACCCCCAGACTTGCCTCTAACACCCTGCGTAGCCAATGCTATCCTTACCAATGTAATCCTGTTAAAATAACCTTTACAGAGGAGGGAAAAGGATAACTAACTGGGAGGTGGGTCTGCCGTTAAAACAACAAAAAGGTGGAATCTGCAGAGCACATGGGCAGCAAAGATGGCGCTGAGAGGGAGTTGAGTGGGCAGAGCCCAAGATACTGTAGAGCACATGGGCAGCAAAGATGGCGCTGAGAGGGAGTTGAGTGGGCAGAGCCAGATTTGTTTACGTTCAGTGCATAAACAAATCATGGAAGCTTAGGTGCATGATAGGGTGTGACCTTGACAGTGATTGGTTCCTCTTCTTCCCCTCCCATGCCACCTGCTTTTTTTTGCTTTAAAAAGGGCTTGCTCTGTGTTAATAAATGAGTTTTCCTGCTTGACTTGACTCCCCACTGTGTCTGATTGTCTCCCGGGCTGAGGGAGGCTGGGGAACGGGTGAGCGGCTGCACTTACCTTTCCTCGGACCCCATCCATCTTTCATAGGATGGACAAAGACCTGACAATCATGGTGGTATTATTGTAGTAATACCATTAGTATCAGCAGCAGTGGCTTATTAGTGATGGTGGCAGTAGTGATAGTGGCAGCAGCAATAATAGAATCAGTATTAACAATACCAGCAGAGCACAGGTGGCAATTAACAATAGCATAATCACAGGGCAGCAGTAACACCATAATCATGAGCAGCAGTGGTAGAACAGCAATCATATTTCTACCACTACACTACAGAGTACTCCTAGTAGTGTTATAGCAATAGCTCTCACTTAGTATTATGCATCACAAACTTCTCCAAGCCCTTCAAGTACAGAGGACTTTTAATTAGCACAACTCCTCACAGGATTAATATTATAAAAATGCATTTTAGAAATAAGAACATAGGCACAGCTTAGATATAGATAGGCACAGGTTCAAATCTGGCCTCAGGTCAGACAGGATATAACTTTGGGCAGTGATCATGATCCACATCAGTGTCTTCCTGGTTGGCTGAGATATCATAGCCAGATGGAGATGGGGTTTCCTTCCTTCTTCATTACAGGAAACTTCTCAGTATCACAGGACCTGGGAATCCATCACCATTGCCTGGTATTGGGTCAGAATTTGGGATCATGGCTTCTAGCTTGCCCTGCTGTAAGGCCCTCAGATGCTAAGGAGAGAAATAGGATTCTTTGATTCCATCTTCTTTTCCAAGGACTAGAGAGACATCAACATAAAATTCTCTCAAACCTTCCTTTCTCTTATTCTGCATTTTTCCATTCTCTACAGTTTTCTTCCTGCTCAAAGGCAAAGGTAGTAGCATTACCTAGTGTGACAATCGGTCCCAAGGGTGTCCCTTATAGATAACTATCCCCCTGACAGTTGGCTTGATATCTTCAGGATGAGAAGTGGACCATGAGGCTATGAGGAAGGACAGAGGAAACCTGTAAAGCCGTAGTGGTAGAAGGAAGGAAGAAACTGATAGTAGCTAAAGAAATGGAAAGCAAGAAAGCAACTGCATGTTGAAGGTGTGAGCCTGGCCATGCAGGGTCTTGAGGGACAGTTAAAGAATTTGTCATTGTTCTAGGACCAATGATAAACCACCAAAGGGTTTATCCAAGAGGGTAGTGAGTCTGATCAATGTTTTTTTAAAGCCTTATCCTGGCTCACATGTGAGATTCCGGAGGGCAGGGGACTAGAGAAGAGAAGCTGAGCAGAGCACACATGAAGACTGCCTTGGGAGCTGTCAGGGTCATCATTCAGGCCACAGGTGGAGAAAGGTTGAAAAGACTAGCAGCATGCTTGTCACTGCTTGGTAGATAACACATCCCACCCCATGTCAAGTTCTCAGGTGACTCTGGCTAAGTCAACCACTTTCAGCCTTTCTTTCCTAATCTAGAAATGGAATTTACTGTCTCTGCTGCCAAAATTTGCTAGTAATTGGTACATAGAAATTCTGAGAAGAATCTGAAGCCTTATGCACACACTGAAACCTCCTTTAGCTCTCCAACCAACTGGTCTACCTCATTGACCTCTCTACCTCTAGTCTCACCAAATTTATCCTTGATAATAATTACTTAGTATTAAATACACACCTAAACAGTAACCCATATTGTAATAATTGGTTCGTATTAAATACAGACCGAGTCATTCATTCCTCTATTGTATGTTTCTAGATCTACTTGATGGTTCAGAACTTCCCTAATCTTACAGTGATATGGGAGTTGGGGATGAGTGTGGGTATGGTTTGACTTCAAGGCCTCGTACTGGCCAGGCAGGCACTGTACCACTTCAACCACACTGCTAGCCCAAGATTCTTCCTAATCCGCCTCAGATTTACCTTCCTGCCAATTTACCAGATTACCTTTTCTCGTCATTTCACCTATGCTTCATTGGGATAGGGGCTGCTTCCCCCCTAAAATAAGCTGTGTCTTTTCTGGCTTCCTGCCTTTGCAATATGACTCCATCATTTGGAGTCACTTCCTGTATTCTCTGAATGAAATAGAGGTACTTTCTATCCTCAAAGGCCCATTTTCTGAATACACTTCCCCATTCGTATAAGTCAAATGTTATTCTTGGCGAGAGGTCCTGTGACATGCAATTTTTACCTCCTTCTTGGCATTTAATCAATTTTTCATGTGCTGGTTTTCTTACATATATGAATTTGTTGCTACTCCCAACTTTAGTACAAACAGGAAAAAGTTAGTATTCCATCTATATAGTATAAGCCACATAGCTTCTCAATAAATGTTTCTATAGCTATAGTCTGGATGGTAAAATATGATCAGATAATCAGTACACGTAGATAATATAGAAAGCTATAATATAGAAAGTTTGTAATGGTTACCCATAATTCTCAACTTGATCACTCTGACTAGTGTCTAGGATATTAGTAAAATATACCTCTGTGTGTTTGTGAGGACTTTCTCAAAGATTAAGGAACAGGAGGAATGTAAGAAGCATGGGCTAATGACATTTCTGCTCCCCTCTCCATCTCTCTCTCCCCCTCCTTGTTCTTTCTGGCTGCTGGCTGCCATGATCTGCATGTTCTCTAAACCACAATGGATTGAAACCTCTGAAACTGTGAGCTTAAAGGGAATCTGTCCACCTCTGAACAGTTTCTCCCATGTGTTTGTTCCAGTGAGAAAAAAAATCAGACTAACACAGCGTTCTTCAAGGTTTGTTCTGGGTGTAAGATACAAGACCCACTGGCTTGGAAATACCTTGATAAAATTTGAATTTCTTGTTATTGCTTAAAGAATTTAACTGAACTAAACAAAAGGAAAAGGACCTCAGAAGTCACCCAGATTAGTCCCATCTTACAGAGGAGATTATTAGTTTTCACTACAGCAGCCTTCACTTTGGGCCATTACAAACTATAAGCTCTGCCTCCTACTATAATGATGGAAACATGGTCAAAATCCTGCAGCACCTTTCTTCCATCTTTTTCTTCTTGGGAGCAGACTGGTAAAGGGGCTTTTAGTTCTTATAGCCTAATTTTTTTGGGGGGGTCCGGTCATGGGGCTGAACTCTAGGCCTGGACGTTGTCCCTCTTCAGCTCAAGGCTAGCACTCTACCACTTTGAGCCACAGCGCCACTTCTGGCTTTTTTCTTTTTGCTTATGTGGTGCTGAGGAATCGAACCCAGGGCCTCAAGCATGCAAGGCAAGCGCTCTACCACTGAGCCACCTACCCAGCCCTAGACTGATTTTTTGTTATTGTTGTTCTTTGTCCAGATGAATCATTTGGAGAAAAGAGGAAGGGAAACTGTGTCACTTCTGGGATTCGTTATATTAATGACAGTCCAAATCACAACACGTGGCTCAAGACGTTTTCCACTGCAGGAAGGATGCAGTGGGAGAGCTAGTACATGAACATCTCAGAATCACTCACAGACAAGCTATCAGGGAGCAAGAAACAGCTGGAGTTGCCAAGTAACTGAGCTGAAAGGTTCAAAACAAAATGGCAAGCACTCTGGGTAGGGACAGGTATGGGGGAGCTCAAGATTGTCTCTGTCCAAATATATCCCAAGTCCTAACAGAAAGCCCAGTCCAGACTTGAATGCTGGCATCCCATCCTGAACCCTTGGAGCTAAATTTGTAATCCTCGCACTGTCCCTGAGAGGAGAAAAGGCTGAGCCCCTACTCTGCCCATTCATAGAATGAACACCAGGATGCTGAATGAGTCACCCTGGCTTTCAGTCGTCCATTACTTGTACTGGATTTTCACAATAGGAAGTGGGCAGGGGTTACAGTGTCCACTTAAGAGCAAGGACACTAAGGTAGAGATGGCTGTGGATCGTCTCCAAGCTTAGACAGACAGTTGGGGAGCAAAACCAGGACTCAAACTCAGGTCTTCTGATTCCTTGGTTCAGAAATTTTTGATAGCCCTGAGAAACAGGCCTTGCAAAGATGGTAAGTCCAGGCTGTTTCTCCTCCCTCCACCAGCTCAGGGAAAGCCCACTTTTGTAGAGTGAGGTAAGAGGAAAGGGAATCAAATTAGCCAACTCTAGTTTTGAGTTACCATCCTGGATTCAGAGCTCCCAAGAGCTTACAGATCTGGCTGGGCTTTGGCTTTGTGTGGTTTGGAATGGAATTCCCTAGCAACACACACACACACACACACACACACACACACACATACACACACACACACCTGTCCTCCTGGGTCCCTTCCTTTTCCTCTTCAGCTTCTGTGGCCACCCCAATCTCATGCCATCTTCCTTCCCCTTAAAACTGACCCACATTAGGTCAACTCCTTTTCTTTCCTGAATGCAGAACTGTGGCAGCCCTACATTTTAGCACAGCGCTGATCTGAGTCATAGCCTGCAACTGGAAGCAAAAAACAAACAGAACCACAACTGCCAATCTTTCCAAGATCTCTCTGATACTGAAACAGTGACAGAGGGGCCTGGAACCCAGGCTATGTCTTTAGCCCTTGTAGCCCGTGAGTGAAGGCACACCACTTGATGCATACCAAATCTCAACTGAGAATAGACCCATGAGTACTCCTCTAGTTTACCTGTGGCCAGCAGCCCCCTTCCCTCTAGCTTAGGAAACTGAGATGGGAGGCAGTGGGGCTGGCTGAGGGCTGCTCCTCTGTGGATTTTACTACAGGGCCTCATCCCCCCACAAAGACTGTCCCAATGGCACTGGCCAGTATCTCTGACAGTGGTAGAACACCTGCCCCTGGGGGAGACACTTGGGTCTTGGTCCCAGGAGCATCTGTCAGTTTCTGGAGGAAGGTCATCTGACTCCAGACCAGGGTTTTCTGTGTTCCTGGGGAATACAGGTCCTTCTGTCCTCCTCCCCTTCATACCGCAAAGCCCCAACAAGCAGACATTCAGCTGGGCTCCTCAAGCAACAGGGAAGCTTCCTTTTTTCTGAGAAGTAAGATTCTGAATCACAATGAAAGCACTGTGATTCAGATTGTATATAGAGATAAAAGAAAACCCCACACCAAAACAGTCATCTTAACCCTTCAGAGGAAACTTAAAAATAATTCTTATCAGCTCTAACTACTTGCTGATAGATCACAGGTCACAAAAAAAGTGAGCTTTTACTGGAAGAAGATCGGTTCAGCATCAGTGTCCTCAGCCACGCTTGTGTTGCCACCTAAGGCAGAGGCTCAGAGAAGACCAGTGCTGTCAAAAGTCACTGCGTTGGCAGATTGGATTCCAGGGGCTTCCCCTGAGCTCCAAACTTGAACGCCCAGCAGAACTCCCTGAGGCTGTTTTAAACTTGAATTTCTGGGCACTTTCCTCCAAAGTTGAGTCTGTATTTCTGGGTCATCGCAGTCCCAACAAATTCCCCTGTGATGCTAATATTACTGTTGGCCCAAGGAACCGTGTCTGAAAACACCTGCTTTACAGAAACAGCATCGAGCTCATGCAACTTAGCCCAAAGAAAAGGGGAGAGGAAAGACCTTATATGTAACATGTAAAGAGATTATAGGTCTCCACATTTATCACCACCTCCAACACAGGTGTGTGCGCGCACACACACACACACACACACACACACACACACACACCACCTCTATCTGCTGAGCAGAGATAATACAAGACTTCTGCATTGTAAAGATCAACCCTACCTCTGAGAGGACTGCATTAAGACAGAGGATGAGGAATTCACCAGCATCACAGAGATAGTTAATCCCTTGGGTAAGGAAAAGTCCAGAAATAAAAAAAGGGGAAAATCTGACCACACCATGTAGCCATGCATCTGGTCTCCTTTTGACCTCTTCAAAAGACCTTTGTGGCCACTGAAGCATGACTGCCATTTGTGGCTATTCACGCTGAGCTGGGCCTCAGGTGATTACAGAAGGCATTTTTCTGCTGTTTGCTTGGTGTCCTAGCAACCTAAACATTAAGGAACAGAGGGAAAAACAAACTGCCAGCTCCCCCCCCTCACCAGGTGCTGCAAGGGCTTTCTGCAGCTGCCACATAAACAAAGATCTGTAATCCAGGCCCACTGGCTATATACACCATCACAAGCAAGTTGCACTATGAAAGTCACACAAACACACAGTTGCAAATGATGCAGGGTAACTGTGAGCCGCTGGCAGAAATACCAGCTCCCTGTGCAATGATCTGAACAAAATCAGTGTTTTGAAGTCTAAGGCTTTGAGAAATAAATGGCATTTTGAAAGTCAATATTATGAAGTGACTGTCAGCAGGAAATGGACCAAAGTGAGAACAAATGCTGTATCCCCAGTGAGGTGTCTCTTCCATGGTGTGATGTTTGAACAGGGAGTAGGAGTGGGAGCTGTGGAGTCAGCCATGCATTCTGGGACTTGAATCAGCTGAGCGGTGGAGGGCCCATCATCGAATTCCCACATCCAATCTATCAGCAAGTCCCAAAAGACACCTCATCCGGTCTATTTCCCGTATCCCCTAGCCACCCGCCACATCCAAGCGGCTCTCATCTCTAGTCTGGACCACAGCAGACCAGAATCCTAGCAGACCAAAACCCATCACTACCATCCAACAGTCCATTCACTACCAACTAGTCAGAGTACTCACTTTTTCTTTCATTGATCATTTATTTTCTTCAATTAGTTTTCTTTCTAATTTATTTATATCCACAACATAAAATTTGCCATCTAACCATTTTAAGTGCACAAATCAGAAGTGTTAAGTATGTTCACATTGTCCTGTGATCAATATCCAAACGCTCTTTCTTCTTATGAAACTGAAAGTCTGTACCTACTAAACCACTCTCTACCACACCTCCTTCCTGTAGCCCCTGACATCCACAGTCTTATTGTCTCTTCCGGTGAAGTTGACTGCGCCACTCACGTACCCATGTATGTGAAATTACATAGTATCCATCCTTTTGTGACTGGCTGAACTTCATTCATACAGGTTCGTCCATGTTCATAGCATGTTCCAAACTTCTCTACCTTTTAAAGGCTAGATAATGTCCCATTATGTGTGCGCAGACATTTGCTTGCTTTATTTATCTGTTGATGAACATTCAGGCTGCGCTGATGCTTTAGCTGCTGTGAAAAATGCTGCTGTGAAAATGGACACAAAAATATCTGAGCCCTCATGCTCACTTATTTTAGATATCTACTCATAAGAGGTATTGCGGATCTTATGGAAAATCTCTGTTAAATTTTTGATGAGCTGTTATTTTGTGCATGACAGCAGCCACTCTGTGGATGTCACATACGCAACACTGCAGCCATCCTTTAAAAAGAAGTTGGGAATCATGCTATGCAATGTTGAACCTTTAGCAACATCTCTCACTTGAGTGGAATGGCACCTCCCCAAGTGGAACAATCAAGAATATCACCAGGCATTGCCAAAAGTTCCCTTGGAGGAGGAAAAGCAGCAAAACGGCCTGTGGTTGAATTAGATCATGACAGTCCCCAGCCCAAATCTTTCTGAAGCTTTTTCATTGGATTTGGACCCAACTCAAACCCGACAATGGCCAAAAAAACTCCCTGCAGACTCATCCTGCTCTCTTCTGAGATCCATCTCCATCTACTCCCAAACGCTTGCTAAGCACCAGCCATTGGGACTACCTATCCTCCCCCAGGCACGACAGATAGATTCCCACTATTACTTGGACAGCATGCTCAGGTCTCTGCATGGCCAGTGGCAGGAGCTCACAATTCACATCCCAACTCAGATGTCACCTGTAACAGAGACGTTCTTTGTCCTTCCCCAAAGGAAGCAGCATTCTGATGCTGAAAACAAGGAGAGGCCTATGTCGTGGTATTTTTAGGAGACTGCAGTTTTTCTTGATTGCCTTTATCATCATCTATAATGTACATTTCTTTGTGTCTGGGATAAAGATAATATTTATCATACAAACTGCAAGATTTTGAGAGTAAAAGAAAGGGCATGCTAAAAATAACTAGCAAGTACTCATCACCCAGGATTTTATAATATCTCTAATTATCCATCTACTAGCCAAGATCCTGAGCTCAATGAGATCTGGGATTTGGTCTGTTTTGGTCCTCTGTTTTCCCAGCTTCTATAACAGCATCAAATATATGGTAGGTTATCAGTTATTGAAGTAATATCAACAGCTGCTGGTCTTAATCGCTTTAACTATGAAAATAAGGTATGGTTACTATGACAACCTAGAGATGGCCACAAGCAATAAATGATTATCCCCAAAGTGCCATCAGAACCTTACTAAAGTGCTGATTTCTTTCTGTGGCTATTTTCATAAAGAAAACTTGGCAACTGAAGAGACCACAGGCCCTGGGAGAGGAATTCTAGATCTGAAGGCAGGGGTCCAGTCCCACGCTCCTCAACCTCAGCTGAGTCTGAGAATCACTTGGTACGTGTTTGTCCAACACCAGCATCCGGCCCACACCATGCCCAGTGGAAAGGAAGCTCTCAAGGCAAGGCTTAGATAGGTGGATAGCACTTAAAGGGGGAATTCTGGTGTATAAGGAGGGCTGATGCTCCTGGATAGAGCAAAACCGACTCATCTCATGATGAAGAGGCAGCCCAGAAGGAGGCCACTCCCACAATCACACTCCATATGGACGACATTGGCCTGGGCCCCAGCCTTGGAACAACTGGAGGACATTCTGAGCAGACTTGTACATCTTCCACTTCGGGTTCAATGAACCAAATTCAAACCAAGTTCAGCTCTTCTTCAGATTCTCCAGGAGAGTCACTTGGTCGCCTCTATCTACCCATCTGTTCTATCTACCCATCCACCTCCAGCCTCCAGACTCTCTCCATCCTCCCTCTCCAGCTCACCCCTAAAGAGGTGTCATCCATGATCCTCTGGCTTCTATTTAATTTCAGCCAATAGGTGTACCCAAAAGGAAACTAGAGGACACAGGAGAGAGACAGTGACCCTTACCCCACTAGCTTCTGTAAGAGGGCCTCAGAAAACACATTCAATGCCCCTCCAGCCCCCCCTGCCAGATGTCAATTTCACACAGTCAGTACACACAAGAGACAGTAAAATCCATCCAGGGTTGGAGGGAAGCATTGGAGATGGGCCTGTATTTATAGTAAAGCACAGACAGATACAAAAGAAGCTTTTAGGAAAACAGAACAAAACACACAAAAATTATTTAAATCATCCTTGTTCCTGGTTCCCTTTGTCTGCAGCGCTTGCTAATTATACACCTTCCCCTCTGGCACAGGGCCGCCTTCGCTGCTCTCTTCCTAATCTGCTAGTTCATAAACGACATTCAGACCTTCCTACCATCTCTCACGACACTTTCAAAAGGGTTTCTGCACCTAGAGAAATAATTCCCCAAGGACAGCGGGGACAATGAAGCCTCCTGTTGTTTCTGGCAACTCAGACTTGACCCATGGCCTGAGCCCTTATTCTGAATGGACCACCCCTCCTCAGAAGAGCTGGGCACTGTCACAGACAATCTGATTGGAGTTTCCTATGGAAACATGTTTACCCATTGCTCACAGTTTGCCCTGAGTGAAGGCATTTATCAAGGTCATAGTAGTTAGTGAGGCTGGAAGTGAACAGGGTGAGCTGACTTCAACCTCCATGCATGACTGGGTGCTCTTGGGCAAATCACTGACTCTGCACATTTCAATCTGACCTTGTGGAAAGTTGCACAAGGGACCCTGTTTGGGGTGAGGACTACTAGTAAAGAGAGAACTAGGATGTCAGTTTGCGCATGGGATTTGTGAGAGTTGGCAGTGATGAATGTTGAGCTCATGGCACATAGTAGATGATCAATATGTAGTCATCTTTATCACATAGGGTTTTGTGGCTTTTATAGATCATCATGTATAAAATAATGAGAATGATAGACAAATCATAGTACTGTATACAGAGCATCTGCTACGTTTCTCTCATTCTTGTTGCTTTATACATGATCTATAATAGCTGCAACACTCTATGAGGTAAAGATAACTACTACTTATTGGTCACCTACTATGTGCCATGAACTCAACATTCCCATCCTCACCAGATGCTCAATATACAGTACAATATGTCTGAAAGGAGATCTGATTATATAAGTGATAAAAGCTCCAAGGTAGCCATTTCTGCCCTGTGTTCAGCTTGGATTATTCTAACAGCTCTGTCGGCCTTGGACAATATCCCGGGAGTCACTTTCTCCTCAGCAGAAAGAACAACAGGGAAAGCAGACATTTCTTTTAGAGTGATGACAGTGAGTACCATCAAGAAAGTTATAAACTTTTCATCAGCTCTGGGACATGTGAAATTACAGACACTTTTCAATCATAGTTTGATTTCTAAATCTGATGAAAATGGGAAAATGGAAATTTAGAAGTCAAGTCTCATGGCCTTGATTTAGAGACCGTGATCATCTTGGTGGTCTTTCTTATAGAAGGCATTGCTTTCTGGAACACAGAGCCAGGAGGCAAGAGAGTCTCGGGGCTTCTCGTGGGCATACTGTTAGCTAGCTGTATGGCTGGGGGTGTGGTTCCACAGTTGCTTGCCTGTTCACCACAGGGGTTGAGCTAGACAGTAGGAGTGTGATTTCTATTTTTATACAACTCGTGTTGGAGGAGGGGAATGTTTGTTATTTATCACACAGTCCATGAGCAGAGGATGTGGGATCAGAGCCTAGGAGGGGTCCCCACTCTCTTCTGAAAATCTTCTCCCCACTATGAAGCCTGAAAGCTGGGGGGGAGGGGAATTAGCACTGTGGTGGGATATAGAAAGATATGGGGCTGCAATTAGCCTGACAAAGAGATCCTCCAGGATCTAGGCTGAAGAAAGAGGCCAAACAGACAAGCACCAACAGATGACAGATACAGAAATGGGTGGGCCATTGGTGACCCTTACAAGAATACTTTGGGTGAGGGAATACTTGGCAAGAATACTTGGGAAGGGCTGGGAGTATGGCTTAGTGGCAGAGTGCTTGCCTAGCATGCATGAAGCCCTGGGTTTGATTCCTTAGTATCACATACACAGAAAAGGCTGGAAGTGGCGCTGTGGCTCAAATGGTAGAGTGCTAGCCTTGAGCAAAAGAAGCTCAGGGACAGTGCCCAGGCCCTGAGTTCAAGCCCCAGGACTGGCCAAAAAAAAAAAAATACTTGGGAAATAAAAGCCTGACTGAATGGACTCAGTGACACAGAAAAGGTAAGAATCAAAAAAGGCTCCACATACCTGGGCTTTGCTGTAGGTCTAGAAAGTCATCATTGTTTAGAGTCAATCGTCTTACAAGTGCTGAAATATATGAGCCAATGTGACACTGGTCTATTTTCCTGGCTAAGCCTCACACAGTCCCAAGATGCCCACAGGCCAAGCTGAATCCAGGTTTGACAAGAGAAAACTGAAGCAGATAAAATAGTGACAACCTGAGGTTGGACAGGTTAGTCACTGCCTTACCTACTCACAGCAGACATGTGCCATGTGCTGCTAGGAACACAGACTTCTAGGGAAGAATGGGAATTGGGGCTTAGATGAACAATCTGCATTCTTAGAAGATACTAGAGGACATAGATGATTTTAAATACTAGTGCATTGACCCTCTTTACTGTCTGGTATTGGTGGTGTTTGATGTTTTTGTGTTTAATGAACTCACTTCATTATAACAATGCAGTTAACAATGTATTTTGTAAACTGAATGTCAAGATTCTAGTATTTTATGGGTAAGAATCCTGATGGATATGTGTCCATTTGTCTGGAGCAGTTTTTCTTGGAGGGGGCAGCAGACTGACTATACATACATTTATTTTTTGTCAGTCATGGGGCTTGAACTCAGGGCCTGGGCACTGTGCCTAAGCTCTTTCAACTCAATGCTAGTGGTCTACCACTTTGGGCCACAGCACTATTTCTGGCTTTTGAATGGTTAATTGGAGATAAGCATCTTGCAGGACTTTCCTGCCGGGGCTGGCTTCAGACTACAATCATCAGATCTCAGCCTCCTGAGTAATTAGGATCCCACGCATAAGCCACTAGCACCTGGCTTGAGCCACTGGCACCAAACTAACATTTTTATTTCTTCTCTCATGTTAATCTGCTGATCTTGATTCTTTTTAATGAGCTTGTGAAAATCATATTTTATTCAGAAAATATATTTTCTCTTAAAATATTAAATATTATCTCAATATTTAGATAGAAAAGATACTAGAGAATAAAGAGTGAACAAATGCAGCAGTGGTACTCACTAGACACTAAGCTGAAAATGAACTATACAGTTTCTGGGTGGAGGCGGGAGGGAAAAACTGCGAGACAGAAGGAAAGGGGTGGTGTCCAAAAAGAAATGTATTCTGACCCTGACTCTTGTAACTAACCCTTCTGTCCTTCACCTTTATAATAACCATTAAAAAAATAATAATTAAAAGATACTAGAGGAAAGTTCTTAAAACATGAATGCTGCTCTTTGCAATTAAATGTGTGTTACAAAATCAGAAGGCATAGCAAATCTGAAGACTAGCCAGTTTAGTTACTAGATACATTTGTTTGATCTTCTCCATGTTGTAACTTTATACTTAGCATCTTGGACTAGAGACTAGAGACCACCCTTGTCCCTGTTTCTGAGCTTCTCTGGACTGGCAATCAGTGCAGTCCTGAAGACGGAGGTGACTGGCATCCACAGCTGACTTTGGGGACTTGACAAACCCATCAAAATTAGACCCGTTGGCACAGACCCTAGGCAAAGAGGTTAATTAGTGATTATTTCTTGTTTGTTTAGAAACAAGTCAATCTGTCCACTGGGGAGAGGGCTGAAATTCTCAGTTCCTCAGCCATCTATGACATCTCAATGGGGAAGCACTGGTCACCCCAGTTAGCTCTCCAGTCCCTGGAGCTGGTGCTCGCTGCCTTCAGACCTGAAGGTGGGGCTTCTCGTAGCAGGGCTGTCCTGGGGAGGGAGCTGGGGGGGCAGCGACTTCCTCTTGTTCATTTGCTCCCTTGGATCTCAGAGTCTCAGGGGAGAATCTCCTCCCGCCTTGCTATGACACTTGCTCCTGCTCTGCCACACCTGCACACACGTCTCGCCTGGACCCCAGGCCTGGACGGAGGGGTGGGTTGCCACACTTGCTGGTGAGCCTCACACACAGCTCTGTTGGGCAGGGTGGGTCCAGCTCCAGGGCTCCCTTAGCGCCCCAGCCCCTCCCCAGGCCGGGCCAGGCTCCACGTAATGGGCTGAACTGTGCCTCGCCTCCCAGCCATTCGTCCTCTGGAGCCCCAACTCCAGCTCCCTGGGAAAGGGAGCCACAGAACCTTCCTGGGGGTGACGGGGTTGACATGAGGGCCCGTGGGGTGGGCCCCAGCCAAGCTGCCTGGCGTGGGTCTGAGAGGGAAGGTTGGGACACACAGACACCAAGGATGCAGGAGGTCCCCGCACTGGAAATCACTCCTCTGGAGGCTCCCCAAGGCTGGGGCCCGATTCTGCTCATTCACCTCCCATTCTGCACATCACTAGACACGCGTGGCACTCACACCTCACACACACACACACACACACACACACACACACGGAACCACACACAAAGGGGATCTGAGCTTCCAGTCCTGGCCTTCCGAACTCAGCCAATGGCTCACATCTGAGGCCTGGCGGGGCTTGACTGCGCACAGCCCTGACAGCCACTCTACCTGGCAGCAGGGCTCCTTGGCTGCGCCCCTCCCTGCTCCCCATGCTGCCGCCTGGGACCACGGGGGAGGGGCAAGCACTGGGACTACAACCTAACCAGCCCATCTCAGCCAGGCACAGTAGCACCGCACAAACCATCCATCTGCCTCCCCGCCTCTCACTGAGCACCTAAAATACCCTTTTTATGTGTTATTGATTCACTGACATTTCTAAATAAAGTAATTTCTGCCAAAGAAGAAAGTAAAATTCAAAAAGAACCACCACCACAAAAAAACAAGCCACCAAAACAGCAACCTAGATCAGCCTTGAATCTACTCTGGATCTTAGAGTGGAAATGATCAATTGACCCAGCTGTCTGTGAAAAAAAAGAGATGAAGTGCTACTTGACATTTTGCTGTCTTTCCTTCAGATTGAGCGCTAACTTCTAGTGATCTTAACCTTTTCTTTTTGTTGTCTTTGAGACAAGAGCTCACTTACGTGCCCTGGGCTGGCCCAGACATTGAGAACCTCCTGCCTCTAAGAAATATATGTGCAGGGATTACAGGTATGTGCCACAATACCCAGCTCTAACCCTTTCTTTTTTTTTTTTAATCTAGTAGAGTGAAAGTAGAGCACAGGGAAGGCACTTTTTGGAAGGAGAGGAGGCAGGCTGGAGGAGAGCAGCTCTGGGGGGGTCCCAAGATCTCAAGTTTTAATGAGGTCTGTGGACAGATGTGGTGGTGGGCAGTCCTGGAAACCTAGATCACACGTCATCAGCTTCCCGAGACCATGTTGTGGGTCATCAGCACCTCCTATGTGTCAGGCTGGGCAGGGCTTGGCCTTGGGGGATAAGGCCAGGCTTGGCATTGTTTTGAGGCCTACAGGGGCTTTGGATCAGCCAAGCCCTGCTGGATGTCAGGAGTCATTCCATGAGTCAGCAGGCCAGGCTGTGATTCCTTTATCCACACTCAAGCCATCCATCCCAGAACTCAGGTTTCCTCACTCCACAGCCCTCCTGTGCCAGGATGTCCCATACGAGAATACAGGGATGCCCTGGGTGCCACAGAAGATGTCCAGGGCTGGTGGTGCCTGCCCCCCTTCCCCCAGCCCTTCTTTCTCTTCTCCAGCCTGATGCTCACCTTTGCTTCACACCATCTTTCACTAAGCCATAAAGTACAAATGAGTGAGTTTGGGCTCAGATTCCCACGATCTCTGCTCAGCCCCTTGGGATTATACCAGACTCACCTACAGTTTTCTGGTTTTGTTTTTGTTTGTTTGTTTTTCAGGTGGGACCCTTTGGCTTCCCATCCACAGATGCTGCCTGCTTGACTCCCAGTCTCCCTGCGTGGGTTCTCCTGATTTAACTCTCAAAGGGAAACTTTCCATCTGACCTGGGGAATGTGTTTGCTGCCTGTTTTCAGTTTCTGTCTCTGTTTCTATTTTTTTATTCGCTTTCTATGTTTTTCTCTGTCTCTGCTTCTCTATTTCCATCTCTTTTCTTCAGTCTCTCTTTTTTTCTCTGTTCCTCTCTCTCTCTACTTTTGTTTCTTTGCTTTTATCTCTTTCTCTGTCTTTCTCTATCTCTGCCTCTGTTCTTCTACTTTTCTGTTTGTTTTTCTATCTCTTTGTCTCTCTGTCCCTCTCTCTACTTTTCTGTTTTTCTGTCCCTTTGTCTCTGTCTTTCTGTTTCTGTTTTTCTCTACTCTCTACTTTTGTTTTTCTCCATCTGTTTCTATTTTTGTTTCTTTGTCTTTCTCTCTTTCTCTCTCTCTTTCTCTCTGCCTCTGTCTCTTTCCTGCTTTTAAAGAGCTACTGAGACATAGTGTAAGATGATGCCTGCTCTCTTTCCTCTCTGCATCCTCACCATCACAGGGAAAGGGGGCGGTGCTGACCACCCCAGGAGAATCCCTGTGGGACAGCTGTGAGGACTCACACTCTGACCTGACCTCGCCTCCTAAATGAGATTCACGATTAAGAAGTTTCATCCATGGGCAAGAAAAGTCTCCAGGGAAATTGAGAATGGCAGCTACGCCAAGGACCTAGAGACTGAGTGACAGCAAGTGCTGACATCTGCTCAATTGACCTGTGCCACTTGGAAGGGGACAGAGATTTATAATTCCAGAAAATTCCAAAGCTCTGTTCAGATTGCTTTAGAAGAAAAATCTCTAAATCAGAGTGACAGGGATAGCGGAGGATCCCAGAGAAATTCAGCTCTGAAACAAAGCACATTCCAAGATGGAAAATGGTAAGTTTAAAGTAGGAGTCACGTGCCAGTGGCTCACATCAGTAAGGAAGCTGAGATCTGAGGATCATGGTTCAAAGCAAGCTTGGTCAGAAAAGACCATGAGACTCATCACCAATTAACCACCAGAAAACCAGAAGTGGTGCAGTAGCTCAAAGTGATAGAGCACTAGCCTTGAGCTGAAGAGCTCAGGAATAGCGTCCAGGCCCTGAGTTCAAGTCCCATGACCAAATTAAAAAGAAAGAAAGAAAGAAAAGCCACCATAAAGCCTCATGTCCACTCCCCAGCAGCGGCAGACAGAAGGTAATAGGCATGCCACTCAGGGGAGATTTTGCTTATGTGCATCCAGGACCCCATGGGATGGAGCAGGGACTTGTCCCCGCTTCCACAGAGCCACAGATCACTCCTGCTAGACAGGCAGGGCAGCTGGAGAGACACCACTGACGCGTGTGGTTTTGCCCGGTCCATCTGCAGCCCGAATCAGTCACCCTGGAAAAGGATGGCACTCACCTGTGGGAGTAAGGATGGAGACCTGGAGCCCAAGGCCTTTCCCATCCTGTCTCTGAAACAACAGTCACTTGTGGGGCCCTTGTGATACCCTGAACAGTAGCCTCATCACTGGGTCTGTGTAAAGGCATCTGACATCAAGGTGAACAGGGCCAAGTTGCTGATTGGCTCAAAGTCCATGGCTTGTCACTGGCTGAACAAGGACTCAGCCCCAGACTGCCTAGTACTTTCCTCCACACCACACTGTCATCACCGGCACGATGGGCCTGTGCAACACAGATCGTGTAAGCCTTCCCAAACTTCATGTCCTCCCCGTGTGGGTTATTTTGGTCTCTCTGCTTTGTCCCCACTGTGACTACTTGTGGTCAACAACAACAAAAAAACCTTCAAACAATAAAGGCAGCAAGAAGAGCTGAAAGCTCTTAGCCTGTGGGGAAGGGACAGGGGGGCAGCACGGGGTGTGATTTTAGAGTCTTTGGGACAGAAAGAGACTGGAGCCAGGAGTGATTTCAGAGGAACTGCTTCTTCGGTGCCCAGAGACAAGAAGAAAGCAAGCATTACAGAGAGCAGACAGGGTCAACATTACACTGATACTGGGGGCCCTGGCCAGTTCATGGAAATCAGCACAGCACAGGCAAAGCACCTTTGCCCTTTTGATTTTGACATTGTTTTCCAAAAGCCCCCATATTTGTTTTAATCCTGGGCCGTCTTATTTGTAGCTGGGCCAAGAGAAGCCCCATGTGGTGAAGCCAAGTCACCTCTCCTCACTCCATCTCTATCTTAGTGACCTGACATTAGAGCATTGGGCAGGCAGGTTTGGCTCCTAACGATGGGACGTTTTGTTCTCACTCCCATCCCCAGGTTCATCTCTGCTGCTCAAGGTGTGCTGAAGACGCTGATGTCAATGTTCCTACTGCAATACTTCAGTTGCCGTTCCTCCCCGCAGCCTCTCACTGGGACCATTAGTCTAGTCAGCTCTGGACTCCAGAAAGGCACCATTGTCAGGGTTGATGGGAGCTGTCTAATGGATGATCCCAGCCCCCACAGAAAGGTTCCATGGGATCCCACCCCATCCACTGACTCCTGCCCAGCTGTCTGGAAATTCTCCCGGGCTTTACAAGCCCGAGAGGTCTCAGCCTGCTCCCCAAATTTCATGACTTCTGGTTTCTGACTCAGAGAAGAAAAGAGAAAAGTGCAAAAACAAAAGAGCAGTAGCCACACCAAGGAGGGAGTCCTGGCGTGTCTCCCTTCCACTTCCCTCTCCCCCCTCCACAGAGCCTGAACTCAGGGATGGATGGACAGCCTTCTGTGCTTACCAGGACGGGCCACAATAGCATCTCCACAAGGAGACTTTCCTTGCAGGACATTCTGCCATCATATGTATCTGCACATACACACACGTGTTCAGTAGGCGTTCACTGCAGGAAAGTGGTTTATTTTGGTTCAAATATTGTGAATCCTGAATGTGCCTGTGTGTGCTTTTGCCTGCCATCACAGTTGCTTTGTCCTGGGTGAACAGCCATCTCTGCTAGTGACACCCAATCCATGCTTCCTGCTTTAGATTGATTGACCCTTCCTGTAGGAAGCAGCTTCTGATTTCCAAGCCAAATGAGACATCGCACAGGGAAATATATCCATGGTGTTTCTCTACTCGAGTACCGCGACTCTCCATCACCTAGAGAACAAAGTCTAATCTCCTTGGGAGAACAGGGGCACTTCATGATTTAACCTTAGCCCCCATTCCTTTCTGCCTCCTGCCTCCTGCCTCCATTTTATATTCTCACCCCATACATCCACTGTGGTCCCTTGAACACTACTTTCCCATTGCTAGAGTGTACCACCAAAACACAACAGTTGAATGTGCTTGCACTTGGATTTCTGGGACACCAGGCGTGCAGTTTACGTGTACCTGGACCTGTCAGCAGCGTGGTGTCGGCAGGAAAGGCCTCCCTCCTGTATGCGGAGTGGAAACTAAGAGCTCTGCCAGAGCTCCAGATAGGGTACCAGCTATACAAGCAATATGACCTTGACCATGTCTCTAAAGGCTTGTTCCCTTATCTGGGGCAGCGAGTGGTAGTAACATCCCAGAGTGTTTGGGGAGGAGGATCTGGCACACAGTAGGCATTTGATAAATGCCTGTTCTTTATTAGGAATTCATGAAGCAACAGGCAATGGCTCCTTGAAAATACTACTGGACTCCCACAAGCCTGGGGCTGGCTTTTATCACTGTCTGATAGAAGAGTGTGGTTCAGAGAACCTGGATGCATTCCTAATTCAACATTACAAGGTCAAGATGATCTCTTTCATTCTCCTCCTCCAGCTCCCAGGCTTCTCAGCGGATGCCCAAGTCAGGTGCCTAGAGGGGAGGAAGCATTTCTTCTCTCAGGAAACATATTTAGGAATTGAGCTTCCTCAGTTTTGACTCTGTATGTAGTAGATGATGCATGGGTTGTGGTAGAATCTAAAGAGAAGAAGAACTGAATTTGAATCCTGGCCTCTGTTGGTTATGGACTGTGTGATGCTGGTTATGTTAATTAGCTTCTCTGATCCTCAGATATATCATAATATAGAGGTACCTACTTCACAAATAAGATGAGAGGAGAAAGCATTTTGCACACTGTAACTATGACTCAGGTCTAAGGCCCTGGGATTTGCTTCTTTTCTTCTTCGTGGCCTATTTTATTACAGGTTAAAACCAACAGAGAAGCAACTATTATTATTTTTTTGGAACTCACTCGGCTGCAAATCTTGACCTGAATTAATGTGAATCTATTTACAGACTTTATCCCACTTGTGGTGACTACTCATAAGTTAAACTGCAGAAATAACAGCATGTTTGGTTTGAGTGGCTGCTTCCCCCCAATTCCCCCCAGCTCTGTCACCTCCGTGGGTGTCAAGTGGTGCCTGGAATATTTTGAATTCTGAAACACCATCTGGCCCCTTGAATTTCATTTCGGCCACTATGGGCGTACATCCTAAGCTGTAGACGTCTGATAGCCCTTGATAACTTTTATCATGTCTTTATAACGCCGGTATTTTTTTCTTATCTATGCATTTTTACTGAGTTAATATTTGAACTTTCCTTTTGTCAAATGAATTGTTGGTACAACATACATAGTAAAACGAATACCTAATTATACATGAACGTGTGTGTCTGTATTACCCCAAATCACCCTCACAGCCCAGTGAAACACATTCTACACTTTCATCAATAGCAATGACAACTAGCACAACAGGAGGACTCGGGGTGACCTCTGGGCAGACCAGGCTCATCTCTGAAGTTCCCACAGATCACAAACGAGGAACAGCTTGATGCTGCCATGTACTGGTATGTGCCTGAGATGACCAGGACATGACATTCCATCACATCAGCTCAGAAATTCTGTTGGAAACCCATAAACTGGCCTTTAGAAATGGCAGGTAAATCCCAGCCTGGGAACAGCCTACCTGTAAATTCTCTTACAGATGTCCCATCTGACTTCTACCTCTACCAGCAATAGAATTACCAGTATAATTACAGAAAGAAAATCTAGGTCTGCCTGGGTTGAGATTTTGCTCTACCATCTGGTAAGGCACAGGCACAAGTGAGTAAATTCAGGTATCTACAGAGTGCCTGGCCACAGGGGCAGACATAGCTGCACCTGCCACTGTTTATGCTGCCGGCCACCTCTAGCTTGGACATTCATATGCACCAAGTCTGCAGAGAGCCTGGTTATCCTAGAACCATCCTGAACCCAAGCCCTACAATCTCAGCTGTCCTCAGATACCATCTCTGCTCTGTTAAAAGGCTTCACAGAGGTTGACCCTGTGTTAAGAGGTTTTTAGAGCCTTTGCAAATCTTCAAAAGGAACCAAGAAGTTGCAACTACTGTAGCATTATCCTAAAGTTAGGGGGAAAGAGCAGTTGCTGAAAACTTGGCATGGGCCAGGTCATCTGTTCCCAGGGCACAGAGAATAGCATACCTTAGTCTTTTGGAAAGTTTTCTGGTTTTTTTTTTTCTTCAAAACTATGATTACTGGAAGACTTGAGAATTAAGTAAACACAAGTCCTTTCTATACTTTCCCTTTTTTTAAAAAAATCAGAATTAGTGATTCTTGTTTCCAGTTTTTCTTTTTCCTCATGTGTGAGAGCGTGGAAGGAAAATTATGCTGAACTTTAGTTCTGCTCTTATATGCTATAGCTTCAGCTAGGATCTTTTCCTTTCACTCTCTTTCTTTCCATCTTTCATTTTTTTGTTTTTGTTTTTTTTTTTTTTGGTCGGTCATGGGGCTTGAACTCTGGGCCTGGGCGCTGTCCCTCAGCTCTTCAGCTCAAGGCGAGCGCTCTACCACTTGAGCTACAGCGCCACTTCCCCATCTTTCTTTTTTTAACAGAAGTACTGGCATTTGAACTCAGAGCCTTATACTTGCTCACAACTGGTGCTCTACCACTTGAGTCACACCTCTAGCCCATGGAATGTCTCTGATTTTTCTGCCTCAGCTGGCCTTGAACCACAAGATCTGAAAATCTCAGCCTCTTGAGGAGCTAAGAATACAGATGTGATCCACCAGTGCCCAGCCTGTACCCAGAGTCTTAAATGGTCTCAAAGGCCCACATATTAAAACCCGGTCCCCAACAAGGCATATTAGAGGGGAAGGAGGGGGTGTGGAAACTTTAAGAGGGGGGCCCTAGTGTTCGGTCTTCCTGTCATTGGGACATGCCTTGAAGGGGAGGTTGGAACCACTGTCTCTTCCTTTTCAACATTCAGGAAATAGTTCAATTCGTGGCCAACAAGCAAACTGAGATATACAGATTGCCCCCCTATCCCCATGCACCTCTGCCAGAACCTAAAAGCAGAAGATCCTCAGCCCCACCACCCATCATGGACTGAAACCTCCAAAACTATGATGCAAAATAAACCTTTGCACTTCATAAGTTATCTAGGGGTATTTGTTCCAGTAATGAAAATCTACATTGCTGGCATCCTCTGCTCCTGCAAAATACCGGGGCTGCCCTAAGGAGTGGCAGAATCTAGGCCCTAGAATCAAGTGTATCTGTGTTTTATTCCTGGCTCTGCCCTTGGGCAAGCTATATAAACTTTTCTGAATTCTACTCCTGAATGGAAAGCCCCTCGCAATGGCGTTGATGAGGACTGCAGGACAAAATAGAGGAAAAGCTCTGAGCAGAGGCCCAATAAGAAGCCAGAGGTAAATAAACCATAACTGCTCACCTTTCTGTCAATTCAGATTGTCTGGGCCTCCTGCCCAGGCTATATGAACATTTACAACCAACTGCTTCTGCTCTCCATGATTCTGAATTCATTACTCAGAAGAGAACAGCTGAGGAAACATGGAGGAGACAGATAAGCTCATCAACCTCGTGAAATAAATTCATCACACTCCATTTCCAACTGCATGACTTCCCCTAGCTTCAAGGAGCTATTCACAGGATGCCTTGAGAAAGAGTCAATCAGCATAACATTAAATGCTCTAGACTGTTGGTGGAAAAGGAAGTCAGAGGAAATAGGAATAGATAACGGTCAATTATTATTTTAGTCTACATCTCTGACTTCCAGGATTGCCCTTTAAGTAAAATACAAATTGTTTTCTCTTAGTTTCACCTCATGACCACTCCCAGTCCCCTCTTTATTCTCCTACTGATACTGGGCAGTTAACTCAGGCACTGGGCACTATCCTTGAGTTTTTCCCCCCAGAGTTGTAACTCTACCACTTGAGCCACAGCTCCACTTCCAGCATTTTGGGGTTAACTGGAGGTGTATGTCTTAAGGACATTCCTGCCTGGGCTGGTTTTGAACCATAATCCTCAGAGTAGCCTCGGAGTAGCAAGTTGTCAGAAAGGTTTTTCCAAAAGGGAGTTGTACCTGCACATTCTCCATGGTGCAAAGAGGCTGATGAAGGGTAGGGAGAAGGGACACAGGATGACAGAACATGACAAAACAGAGAAGTGAGACCCTGGCTCCTTGAGGGGCCGGTGGGGAATGGCTTTGGAGGGATGGCAACATTACTTCTCAGCTGTGCCAAATTCCAAATGATGCTTTCCTACCTGAAAAGAAGAAATAGGCTCAAGCTTTTGACAGTAAAATACACAAACAAATCTGTAGGCTCTACTCCGACTTGATTTTTATTTCTTCTTCCTGATTTTAAAACATATATCCAAACACCAAATCTCAAATAGTTGCTAATTATAGTTGGCTCCAGGAGACTGCTCATTTGCTCTGCTGATAGTCTCTGTGACCATGACTTACTGTTCAGATTGTGACTGAGTTAATTTCACCACTTTAGTGCCTGGGCGAGGTTCCTGAGCCTCTTTGTGCTCAAGGTTAGCACTCTACCACCTGAGCCACAGCATCACTACTAGCTTTTCCTGAGTAGTTTATTGGAGATCAGAGTCTCAAGAATATAAGGCCCTGAGTTCAAGCCCAACTACAGGCATAAACAAATAAATAAATTTAAAAACCATGAAATCAGAAGTCACTGTAACTGTGGCACTGTGCCACTTCCATTGCCCTCTATCAGGGAAAGTAAGTCACAAGCCTAGACTCAATTCAGAGACTACACAAAGATACGATTACTAGGAGGTATTGTTGGTTAGGGCCACCCATCAAACAAATTGCCATAGTTTGCTCTCTCTGCTTATACTCGTCACACGCAAATACTCTTTCTTCCCAAACTCTGAGATTCTGAAGCACTGTTACAGACTCGGGCTCAAATCCACACACCTGTCATCAGGTATACTACCTCAAGATCTGGAGATGCTTGCACTGAAGAGTCAGGTGGGCTCTCTCATGTCGAAATGAGATAGTAATCCCAGTGGACACTCTCATCACCAGGGAGCGAATGGAACTCATGTAGACACTGCCGGTCTATGGCTGTTCCACCTGGCCAGCTGTGGCGGACCAGCTCTCTCGGCTCCAAACACAGGTGTGCTCTCTGAGAGTGTTCCCCAACCATTCTTGGCTCCACCTTCTGAGTATCCCATTTTTTTGTCTATTGCTGTACAGTTTTCTGGTCCTGTCCATGCCATCAGTCTAGAGGCTTCTTTCCATTTTGGATTGTCTACCTTCAGTAAAACCTGGTGTCTGATCTTCAAAACTATGTGGGATTCTTAGAAATCATCCCATTACCTGACAAGAGTCTTACAAATCTCTTGTGTTAGACACTTCTGTACCTCGGCTCTCAGCACACTGAAGGAAGATGCTCTTTACATTCTTAGCACTTTTGCCTACAAAGCTCTGCCTTGAATCTCTCTGGGATCTTAACCACGTAAGGTTCTTGCAGAGACCTGGTTGACTTGGTCTTTAGCCAGACAGATATGTCATAGGACTGACAATACTCTGGATTTGATTCCTTGGCCCCCACCTCAGGACAAAATTAAGATCTTTTTGCAGACTGGCAAAACTGGAGATGAAAAAGAGTTTTATTTTCCAACTTAAATAGAACTTGAGTTGGAAAGTTTTTTTGCACTGATTCTTTTTCTTTCTTTTTTTTAGCCTTTTCTCTATTTGTGTCTTATCATACACAGCTAAAAGAAGCCAGTTGGCACGTCCAACATTCTGTCTGAAAATAGTTTCTTCGTAAGATCCCAAGTTCTTTAGACATATTTCCTGTCTTCCACAGTCCACATGTTGCCAAACTTTCCACCACTACCCACGACAAGTTGATTTTTCTCCAGACTCCAATGCCAATTACCCACTGCCCCTTCCAACTTTCAGAGTCTCTGTGCACCTCCTTCAGCTTCCAATCTCTACTACCTAGCCTAAAAACCAAAGTCTCCATGTTCCATATCTTTGTCAAGGCAAGAGGTCTACATCCAACTCCCAACTTCTGTTTTGGTTAGCTACTGCTGTATAACAAACTACCCCCCAAATTAGCAACTTGAAATGACAGTTACATGTTTTTTCTCTCACAGTTCTGAAGTCTGGTCTGAGAATCAAACAGTTCTTCTGGTAGTCTTGCCAGTGGTTACACATTCATGTAGCTGCCAGTGGAAGAACTGAATCAGGCTCAGGATTGAGAGAGGCTAAAACTGCTGCAATAGATGACTGCCAAAGATACTGGTCTGTGAGATTATGTATCTCTTCATAACCAATGCTAAGGAATCCAGTGGTAGACAGTGGTCAGACCACTTTCACATGAGAATGCTTCATGCCTGAAGGTCTCCATAAAATTAGGTCCCAATTTTCACCCCATTGAGGAAAAATGAAAAGGTGTCAGACAACAAGGCCACTTGCCATCCCGTGGCTACCGGCCGGGGATGGGTCTTGGGTCTGACCTTAACTCAGGCCAGCCTTGCTGCAAGCCGCTTCACAGGGGGAGGTCTTGCCTGTTTCAAACAAACCAATCACGATCCCACAGACACAGACACAAACTCTTTGTTACCTTACTATATAGCAATTGCCCCCACTGTTCTTGACTTTATTTCTATGGTGTTAGAGAACAAGAACCCACCATGCTCATCTGTCACCATGAGTGTCTAGTGTCACTATAATTTACAGGTAATAGCTACCTCAAGGCCCTATTGAATAAAATAATGTCCTCAATTTTTAATGTCTTATTCAATTAAAACAAATTATTCGTTTCAGACAAGCAAAATACCTTGCCTAGGATCAAACAGCTAACAAACAGAAGAGTTAGGAGGTAGATTTAAACAGTATGCTAATTGAATGACAGTTTTCCTAAGACTTTACTGGCTTTTTGTAACACATGAGAAAGTTCTGGGAGAATCCAAGACAGTGAAATTCAGTGCAGTTATTTTAGGAGAAGCAATAGCACAAGTAATCTCAAAACTGAATGACTGATCTGGATTATCTATTGGTTAACACTCTCATCAAATATGCTGGATAGATGAACAATTCAATTCTTAAAAAAAAATCAAACTATCAATAACCAGAGAGTGTCTGCCATTATGTCATTATTCCTCAGCTTAAGAATATTTATCAAAGCTGGGGCACTAGTGGCTCTCGCCTGTAATCCTAGCTACTCAGGAGGCTGAGATCTGAGGATTGCAGTTCAAAGCCAGCCCAGGCAAGAAAGTCCATGAGACCTTATCTCCAATAAACCACCAGAAAACTGGAAGTGTCACTGTGGCTCAAGTGGTAGAGTGCAAGCCTTAAGCTGAAGAGCTGAGGGACAGCGCCCAGGCCCAGAGTTCAAGCCCCATGATCGAAAAAAAAAAGAATATCAAGTTTCAACTTTTTTCCCCAAATATTTTACCACCAAATTGAAGGAAAAAGTCCTAAAAACTATTCTCATTGCATCATTGTTTACCATGGCTAAGACATGGAATCAACCTAGATGCCCCTCAGTGGAAGAATGGGTCAAGAAAATGTGATATATATATATATATATATATATATATATATATACAATGGAATTCTATGATTCCATCAGAAAGAATGACACTGCCCCTCTCCTAAGGAAATGGAAAGACTTGGAAAAAATTATATTAAGAAAAATAAGCCAGACTCAAAGAAACATACACTGCATTGTTTCCATCATTTGTAATAATTAGAATATTCCTATAAATCTACAAGTAAATCCAATGGATAGTAAAAGACAAAAAAATTACACTTGGACATAATAAACAGCACTCTAAATGTTCACACAGTGAGAACAAAGGAGGACATTCTTAGGAGAGGATCACAAGGTCTCAATAGCTATGTGCATATGAGCATAAAAAAATAATGCCTATCAGAATGAATTCAAGAAATAGAAACAAGAGGGTATTTTTTAAAATTGTACTGTTTGCAGTTATTTTCCCCCTTTGGTTTATTCCCTTTTGTTACTGTTTTTGATTTTGAACCCTTTGTCTTGTATATAAGTTTATCTGATTTGAGGAGGGGAAGGGGAAGCACAGAAATGGGGGGACAAAGGGTGAACCAATTCAGCAGTGACACTCACTAGACACTATGTTGGAAGTAAACTATAAAACTTAAAAGGGGAAGAAGGGGGAGGAAATGGGAGAAAATGAGGGAGAGGGTGACACTATTAAAAAAGAAATGTACTCATTACTTGACTTACATAACTGTAACCCCTCTGTATATCACCTTTCCAATCAAATTTTAAAAATGAAAAAACCAATTACCTTCACTACAACCAGCTAGGGACACCTTCTAACTGCCACCGAACTGCTCAGGGACCCCTCTCCCCCAATCTCTATCTTTATAACCCTGTCAAGAGAGGAAGTAGTATCCCCATTTCACAAGCTGGGGAATTCCAAGAGTTCAGAGAAGTTAACTGTCATGTGTAAGCTGAAACTAGGAACTGTTTGACTCCAAACAACAAATACTACTAAAATGGTCTCAGAAATGCTCTAGACTTCAGCTTCCTATGTAACTGAGTGTTATTAACAGTAACTCTTCCCCGAGTGACTCGATGGTGGAGGCTTACAAAGGCCACCAAAGAGGACAAATGGCTTATATACATTTTTATGAGCTTATATATCTCTATATCAAGCCTTCAAAAAATTCAAAAATTTTATTTAGACATTCTTAAGAACCATGGATCCTGTTGGGTGCCTGCTGTTCACACCTGTAATCATAGCTTCTCAGGAGGCTAAGATCTAAGGATTGTGGTTCAAAGCCAGCCCAGGCAGAAGAGTCTGTGAAACTCTCTCATTGCCAATTAAACATCATAAAAGCCTGAAATGGAGCTGTGGCTCAACTTGAACAATGAAGCCCAGGCCTTGAGTTCAAACCCCAAGACCGACACAAAATAAAGCAAAATACACCATGACTCTCTCCCTGCAGGGACAAAATATTTTCTACCAAAATGCTTAAAGGATTACTTTCTCTGTGGAGAGGCTGATTCACACAAAGTGTGACCACCTTGCAATGTGCGGTGACAAGATGGCTCACAGAAAGAAGAAGAATGCATTATATGGTATCACGAGTAATATATGGTGTCATAGTAAATAACAAGGACACAGCAAGTGAATTAGGCCACCTCTGCATTATAGGACCCAGTGTTCGGATACGACACAACCAATGGAAACCAATAGCTAAAGTAGATTCTGCACAGAGCCATCGCATTGTGGAGAACTAAACACTAGTTATGGTTGCCCTCTGAGACATTCCTCTATACTGACTCCAAATTAGAACGATTATTTTTATTTAAGAGGTTATTTTATATGAAGTCTTATTGCAAAGTAAAACATGAGAACTACGACTATTGCCTAATGGACATAATTTCCCAAACTATTAAATTATGTAAAATAAAAAAAGGATAATGCACTCCAGGAATGCATTATGAACTACGTGGGTCATTCCCTTAATCTCACAGGATCTACCTCACAGCATGACCCCTGAGGGAGACTGAACCTCATGCTTCCACTGACCATCTTTTAGGATCTGGTTCATTGCTGGGCATTAAACACACTGGTGAAATCACTACAGAAAATACTCATTCTGAATGTATTTGGAATTCACAAAGAGAAAGACTTTTCCAGACTATTTATTAGTGAGAAGATATAATTATAAAGCCTGAGTGTAGCCAGCATCCAGCTTAGAGTTCTCAGCCTGTTTATAAAACATGCCAAATATCAGATGGCATGAAAGGGTAATGTGTTAATAGCAGTAAGCTAAACGCTGGCTGCAATTTCTGAAGAAAAAACAGGAATTTGCATTGCAGCATATTCTTCATCTCAAAAATCTAACTGCTCAGAAAGAGGAAGGACTTGATACACCAAGAAAGGTTATTTTAAGCATCTTTAACATTGCTCTTCAAAAGTCTTTCATTTTCTGTACAAAAAAGTACAAATAATAAAAGCCTGGCACAGACCACTAGAAAGCTCATTCTGTAAATTAAAACTTCCTAAGCTCCTCATGCCTCTTAACTGCCTACTATAATACTACCCTAGAGTTGTAAAAGAGGAAAATGCAAAACAGAGAGCAGAAGAAATAAAAAAAAAAAAGTGAAGGACAAACAGGAGGAAGGAGAGAAAAAGAGAAGAGGAAGAAAAGGAAAGAGTAGGAGGAACCATCTAGCACCTAGGATCAAAGTGCTGTACTTAAACTCCTTAAAAAGCTGTTCCACTCTACCTTCCTATAAAATTGGGGGCTGCATGTCCTGTACTTATTTGGCTATAAAAATGTTATGAAGATATTCTGATGGCTGAATCAGTTATCAATCTTTTCTTTGGCCTGTTCTGTAAATAGGGATTAAATGCTTTGAAATGTACCTTTTTTCTACCCTACCATTACCCTGATGAATCTTCAACTTTTTCCACTCATCTTTTACTTCTCCAAGGAAAAATCTACCATGCACCAAAATGTGTAAGATCTGTGACTGTTACGAGGAAACCACAAAAGTGAACAAAATCCAGTTCCTACCTTCAAGGAAGTTACCCTAGATGTCTCAATTTTGACACTAGTTTGGTGCCAGATAATACTTGGCAATGGAGAGCTGTCCCATTATAGATGACAGGCAAACTTTGACCCAATAGATGCTGCTATTGTCTTCTCCATCCCAAGTTATGACAGTCCAAACTGTCTCAATATTTTTAAATGTATCCCTTGGAGAAGAGAAAAATCATTCCCAATTCTAGGTTCAAAATAAGAGGCTGAAGGAAGACTCAAGGAGCTAAGCCTAGTATGACTACCAATGGGTAAAACAATCAAGAAAACAAATGATCCACATCAAAATTAAACGGAGGCATTCCAGCTGTAGTACTCACTGGACACTATGTTGAAAATGAACTATGAATTTGTGGGTGGGAATAGGAGAGAAAAACTGGTATGTGCACTAACTAGTTCATGCTAGGGAAGGGGTTACATTGTCTAAAAAAGAAATATACTTTTTACATAACTTATGTAACTATAACCCCTCTATACATCACCTTTATAAAAATTAAAATTAAAAGAGGCATTAAGTAACAAAGGAATATTACAGAAAAAAATGATTTCAAGTGCATTAACAAAATTAAATATTTAATTTAAAAAATCTTGCTACAAAAAAAAAATCTCAAGATTCAGAAGGCCTCTGTGGTTAGTTCCTGCAAACATTTGAAGAACAAGATCAATTGGGGTGGGTGGGGAGAGAAAAAAGAAAAACAAGGAATATTTTCACCTATTGTATGTAATCAAATTCCTTAAATCTAAAATTTGACAAATTAATGCAAGAAATGGAAAATTACAAACCAATTTCTCACATGAACACAAATGCAAAAATCCTAGGTGAAATTTTAGCAAACTGAACCCAAGAAATAAGCTTTTGCACCAGAAATGCAAATGTGCTTTTACAATTAAGTATAAATTAGTGTAAATCACATTAGCAATTTAAGAGGTTCATCATTATCTAATAAAAGAAAAAACCTTATGAAATTTAATTCATTTATGATTTTTTTAACTTTTTTTCAAAAAATTGGGGGTTAAAAAGGGGGCAAAAATTTCCCTTTTGGGTTCCTTTTTTTTGAGGTTAAATTGCGATTTTTTTTTTAGTATTAAGAAAAATAAAAGCATTAGAAAAGATGGAATCAAGCTATCATAATTGGAAGTTATATGAATAAGTAGTGGAAAATAGAAAAGGATCATTAAATAAACTGTTATGTATAATAAATATAGCAAATTTACAATGTTGGTATAAAAATTACAACTTTTAATGTATATAGAGACAATAAACAGTAAAACATAATACAATAAAAATACATAGAAATAAATTTAGAAATTGTTTTCTACACTATAAACTATTAAATATTACTGAAATTAAAGCTACTCTAAATATGTAGAGGGATAAATTATAGAGTAAAAGTCAACACGGCAAACATCGCAAATATCCCCAAATTAAACAGAGGTGCATTGCATCACATGTTTTAGTTTGTTTGACTTTTTTAATTTGAAGGAGGCAGGCTGGGAATCTGCAAGCTAGTTTTAAATTTTATATAGAAATACAAAACGCCAAGAGGCACACATGCAATCTTAAATGAAAGTGATAGGCTTACATTCCTGTATCTCAAAGGACATTACTTAAGCTATTAAATTGTCACATTAATGAGTACATATTCAGCCACACTGACTAATGGAGGAGATCTATAGGCTTAATTTAAGACTCTGTCTCTTCCCTTTCTTCTTGTTATTTGACCAACTCCAAGCTTCTTGGTTTCCCCGTGTTTGCATAAGACAAATGGCTTTGTTGATTAGGTCTCAAACGCAATATTATAAAGCAAAGGTTTCAAAATATTTTGGCCTTAAAACTCCTTTACACTGAAAAAATACTGAGGTCCCCAAGAAGCTTTGGCTTATATAAATATGTACTGCATCATAAACAAAAACTGACAAACTGCAAAAAATCATTTACTAATTTAAAATAACCGAAACTAATTTTATGTTTACATACATAATACAATTTGTGAAAACAGTGGTTTAGTGAGAATAGTTGCATTGCTTTTTATTTCTGGAAATGTCTTTATTGCTGACTTAACAGTAGACAGCTAGATCCTCAGATCCTTTTCTGCCATCTGTTTGATACCTTGTTTTTGTCTGAAGAAAATTCAACTGCACTGAGAGATGTAGCTATAAAAAGAATATTTAACTAGTTTTTTCTCTTTTTTTTGGTGTGGATTTCTCTACCAAAACTGAAGAAGGAAAAGTAGTTTCTAGTAGGGAATATAAGCACATATTATATTTCTCATTAAGTATTTATCTGTTAGAAAACTATGGCCCAGAGAATTGTTTACAGAGTAATGATCTGAAGCAAAAAAGTTCAGAAATAACACAAAATATAAAAAAAAAACTAACCAAAACAAAACAAAAAACTTTTAAAGACTGATACATTGGGGCTGAAAATGAAGTTAGAATTCAAGAACCCATGATGAGGGTGGCAGAGGTCATTTGTCAAGCAACTACTGAGCATCTACATTGTGCTTGGAACCCCTCAGAGCACTGAATACAACAGAAAAGTGAGACGAATCCTTGTGGGATTCACATTTAAAGCACCATCTGACTTTTTCCCCCCAAGAAACGTGGGCTCTTTATTTGAGACAGTGTGGAAGAATGAACAATCAAAGCATCTAAAAAGAATGAACTCAATTAACTCCCATTTTTTTCCCCTCTCAAAAACAGGTGGGAAAGAAAAGAGAAAATGCTTGAGTAGTGTGCTTTAAAACAGCACTTTAAAAAATGACTTCTATCAGTCTAGGTTGAGGAAAGAAGAAAAACAATGAAAGACACATGAGAAATAAGGAAAAGAGATGCAGAAGACCCTGAGTGCTGCCAGGAATAGTATACAGATGGGGTTAGCATGAAAGAGGGAAAGTAACCCGAATTCTAAGTAAGAGAGCTCAATTTTTGTTTATTTTTTGTCAGTTGTGGGGCCTGAATTCAGGGCCTATGGGCTGTCCTTGAGCCTCTTTGTATTCAAGGCTAGTGCTTTACCACTTGAGTCACAGTGCCGCTTCCAGTTTTTTGAGTGGTTAAGTGGAGATAAGAGTCTCACAGGGACTTTTCTGCCTAGGCTGGCTTCAAACTGCAATCCTCAGAACTCATCCTCCTGAGTAGCTAGAATTACATAGGCATGAACCACCAGTGCCGAGCTTAGATTTTTGTTTTTTAAAAAATAAAACCATCTCCTTTAAATTCCACTTATGGTAAATTTCTACAAATGCAAATGTGCTGCTTTCCTATTAGACAACTATACTTTATTTCACTTCTCACAAAAACAACTGCTTTATCCTAATTTTTTGACAATTATCTCCACTTCTTCCCCAAAATGAAGCCTTTTTCTCCTTCGTCATTACTCTGTGGCATTCACTGAACAAAAAGCCTGAGTTGCATTTACAGAAAAATGAGATAATCTCCCAGAAGCCTACTCTCTAGCTTTTGAGTCTTACGCCAATAGTCTGCTCAAATATTTTTCACTCATAAATTTATGCGAACCTAAATGACAATTATATTTTGCTGCCATACAATTTCATATGAACACAAATGCAAAAAAAAAAAAGGTTTCATGTCAATGTAATTGTAGGATCAGTAAACCCCCAAACTGAAATGTTTCATGACCCTGCTTTAAAAACTTCTCCATTTCATTAGGCACCAGTGGCTCATGCCTGTAATCCTAGCTACTCAGGAGGCTAAGATCTGAGGATTGCAGCTCAAAGCCAGCCTGGGAAGAAAAGTCCATGAGACTCTTATCTGCAATAAACTGCTCCCTGCCCCTTCCCCCTCCCCGCCATAAAATAAAAGGCCAGAAGTAAAACTGAAGCTCAAGTGCAAAAAAAAAAAAAGCTCAGAGACAGAGTCCAAGCCCTGATTTAAGTCCCAGGACTGGCACCAAAAAGCAAAACAAATACAACAATAAAACCTGCTCCATTTCTAAAAGTCAGAGATGGAAAAAGCTAATTTCAGTGTTAGTTGTAACTCATATGCCAATGGCCTTTTATTGGTTTTGTGAAAATAAGTGACTTGTTGGTAAGGTCTGATATGAACACACAACAATTATTTACTGATTTTCTCCAGACTTTTTGAACTGCAAAATTACTTCTACATGCTTCAGGACCATTTCCTTGTATGCTGAGTAAACCAATATTCGAAGTTGCATACTCTTCCATAGACTCAATCTAGATAACACTGCCAATAAGAAACAAGAAAGCATTTTACAATGGCACTGCAAAGAGAAGTATTACTTCATATAGCTGAGGTTTTCTTAACACCAATATTCTTGAACCTAACAGGATACCTTCTTCTCCAATCCTCTCTTCCTCTGACCCCTGCCACTTAGGACCACTTTCTATCCCTTTGATCTTGTTTCATTTATTCCCATGGAATGCATCACCATCTGGCATAATACTAGGAAGTCTACGTAACTGTAGCAAGAACACAGGCTTCACCCACAGACAATGCTGGATTACATTCCACTTATTAGTGGTGAAATCAAGGGAAAAAAAACTCTTTCTGCCTCCTTTTACCTACTACTTAACAGGGATGATAATAGCACTGATCACGCTATTATTAAGGTGACTGAGTGTGGTACTGTGTGTGAAAAACTGTAATCTATAGCAGCCAATCATTTTTTTTAAGAAAAGGGAGCAAATACTGTTATTACTCTCAATATCACTATCATCTCACTCTGACTCCGTAGCCTATTTTTTTTAATATTTCCCAAAGAATGCATGATAACATGGGCTATTTTCAAAATCCATACAACTAAAAATAAGCAGATTAAAGTTGCCACAGCAAAAGCAGAAAGAAAACGAAAACAAGCAGTTAAAACTAGATTCCTAAAAAATAAAAAACTAGATTCCTAATGTATAGACATTACAACAATAATGTCCATGAGAAAAATGCTTAGCAACCAAGATAAAGGTTATATTACATACATATAATGTGTTAAGATGGCAAGAAAATATAACTATAAATTAGATTTACTTCAAGTTGGCTTGCATAAACTGTTGGTGTGAACTTCTGTTGCCTTTACAATCTGTCTTTTAGAGAAACTAATAAAGTAAGTGAGGCATTATTATATAAATGGAAGGGACAGCTCTGCTGAAATCATGTAGCACTGTCTCTGCAGATGTCTACGGGATTAAGGAAGAGAAAAAAGTTCCATTTTACTGAGTTATACTGCTATGCCCTGTAGCAAATCTCACTTATATTAATTCTATTTCCTTTAGTGACTGAATGACCCAGGCCCTCTTAAGAAAATCAAGTTTTAAAACCAAAACCACATGCCAAATTTCTTAAAAGATATTTTTTGTTCAGTTCCTTTGTAAAAACATCAGTCACCAATAACATACAGTGAAACACAAAATTGCACCTGCTTACATAATCGCCGAGTCAGTAAATCCTCACACATAGACAACATGAATGCAACATCAAATGAACAGTACAAACACCAGAGCATGACACCTTTAACCATAGCTCTAGCAGTACTAAGAAAATGGCTAAGATGACAAGAAGTTCCAGTTTCCATCTGAAATAAGATGCTTTGTGGCGGGTAACAACAAGTCATGATGCAGAGTTACTAACTTCAAGGGAACCACTTTCCCAAGTCTCAAAAAAAAAAAAAAACCCAAACAACAACAAAAAAGTGTTTCTTCAGTTCAACAGAGCTTCATTTTTTTGAATAGTAAATATCTGATTCACATTTTTTAATCAATGAAAATATACCAATCAAGGTGTATATTTTGTGTTTTGGCAACTCAAAATAATCCTAAAGCTTTTCAATGAAACTGGTGGAGTCAGTCAAAAAATATCAATTCCACTAGTAATAGCAATTTTTTTTGTTGGTTTTTGCTTTTTCAGCACTGGAGAATTAACACATGGCCTCAAAAATAGGAGATAAATGATATAATACTTTAGTCATATCTTTCTGTTTGTATTTTGTTTTTGAGATAGGGTCTCAATAACTCATGACAGGGAAGATGTTGAACTTGTGATCCTCCTGTCTTCCCGAGATTATAGGTGTGTGCCAGCATACCCAACTCAGACTGGATGTTGGCTTTGTTGGGAATTTTTTGCCAGTACTAAGGCTTGAACTCAGGGTTTGAACACTGTCCTGAACTTATTTTGCTTAAGGCTAGTGCTCTAGTACTTGAGCCACAGCATCACTTCTAGCTTCTTCTGTGTAGTTTATTAGAGATGAGACTTCCCTGCCTGGGCTGGCTTCGAACCTGATCCTCAGATTTAAGCCTCTTGAGAAGCTAGGAATACAGACATGAGCCACCAGCACACAGGAGACTGGATTATTTTTAAGAGCTAAAAATTGAAACCAGTAATCCAAAGTCCTTTCTAAAATTACAAAATAAGTTTCTGGTTATATTTAATTAGTAAGAAGAAGAGCCAAGCACCACAATACAATACTTTTTTTAAAAAAGCAAAAAAGAACAGCCATGGATAAATAAATTAGGGAGAAAAGCACTGACAATTTACAAGAAAAAGTTAAGTAAGATCTCTTATCCTATCAATTGAAATTTCTTTTGGGTTTCTGTGATGCTATGTGAAAGACACACAACAGAATTATGCTTTATATAATCAAAGTTTGATCAAATGGCAATGTCACAATATTTGACAAAGATTTGGGTGTAGTAGTATTTATACCATATATATTTTTCCCCCTTAAAATCTATTATTAATGACTAGCACTAACTCATTCTGCAGTTTGAAAAAGAGAATTTTCCTCTTTTGAGGATGAGGGGAAGAAAAGAACCCTTGCACACTGTTGGTAGGAGTGTAAATTAGCGCAGCTACTATGGAAATCAGTATGGAAGTTCCTCAAAATTATGTAACTAGAACTACTGTATGATCCAGCTGTCACACTCCTGGGAATACACCTGAAGGAATCTAAGTCAGCATACAATATCTGTACATCCATGTTTAAGAAGCACTGTTCACAACAGCCAAGCTCTGGAGTCAGCCTACAAGTCTGCAGCCAATTACAAATGTGCCTTTCTCTTGCATCTACTTAGAAATACAAGTAATTTCAAAAACCAAAGGAGTACATTTTAATTTCAGTTTTTTCATGGTGTGTTTAACCTGTTACAAGAAAAAGTATTAAGTTTAGCATGTACTGAAGGGGGTTCAACACCTGAAATTTATGATTCATACATCAGTATACTTTTGGAGATACAAGATTGGAAATGAGCAACTTGCTTTAAACACCATAAGAAAAAAGGCCAAAAGTTGGAGTAAAGATTTCTCCTTTTGTAACTTTTGACTAGATTATATAGCAAAAATATTTATTTTTTACTTCAGAAGAAATTATACAGAAATAAAATTCATTAAAGACGACATAATAAAATTTAAGATCATGAGTATGGAATATTCAGTCATTCTAGCAGATAACACTTTTTAGGGAAAATTCAACAATATGATTTGCATATCATTATTCTTGCAAACAACACTCCAACTTTACACTAAAAAGCTTCCATTTTCTACTTCTCAAAAAGAAGTCTTTTAGTTTTGTTAGTTTTTTGGCAGTATTCAGGGCCTCAGACTTGCTAGGCAAGTGCTTTAACACTTGAGCCCTTTTTGCTTTAGGTTATTTTTCAAATAGGAGTCTCCTGTTTTTGCCCTAGTCAGCCTTGGACCTAGACTTCCCCAATAACTGAGATTTTTACAGGCATGAATAACCATACCTGGCTTAATTTGTCGTGATGACTCAACAACGCTTTTATCTAAGCTGACTGCAAACTGCAATACTCCCAAATCTCCACTTCCCAACTAGCTGGGCACTGCAGGCATGAGCCACTGTGCCCAACTACTTTACTCTTTTAATATCCAACCTTTATGCCATATTTTTAAATTTACCCTAATTCTACTATCTCTATTGTAAAAGACTATTAAAAACTTTCTTTCCCTCAGGAGTCAGAATCCATCGTGTAATTATTCAAAGAAACTAAAGGTTAAAAAAAAATCAAATAGAAATAAGTACACTTAGTATATATGGTTTTATGTAAGGAGACTACATAATTGCTCTTTCTGATTAGTCTCTGGCTCTTAAAACAAAATGGTCAGGAAATTAAACTATTACATACATAAAACACTTGAAATCTGTATCCATTGATGTAAGAATTAAGAAAATAACAGATTATATGACTGTAAATGTTTACTGTGAAACACTATAAAATTGGTGTTATCACAAAGAGAGAGAAAAAAGATATTGGACATCCTAAATAATTGAGGAAACCGCATGATTGGATTATAACTATCAGGGAACAGCAAGACAGCAACAACAGCAACAAAAAAATGTTTTCATGCATGTCACACGGGTAAGTACCAAACAAGCAAACCCCAAGTCAGTACAGTACAGCAATGACTGGAACTTAAATAATATTTTGATACAGAAAGAGAAGGAAAAGATAAAATGTTGACTGCCATCGATGAAAAAGCATTGCAACAATTTACATAAAATGTTACTAGTTCTTTAAAAAAAAGTCATAAGAAAACCAAGCCACAATAAGTTAGTGTTTTCCATAATACATGCTGAATTATTTGATCCCATATCTATACACTGTTACTGTCTTAATTCCTAAATGTTGTGACAGCATATTTCATAACTGAGGTACATTAGTTTACATCTTTTTTATATGTAGTCTAAGAGGGTTAATTTTTCTTTTCCAGTTTTTCATCTTCTTCACCTCCTCCAAAGAAAATCAAAGGAAACATTCCTAGAATGCAGCCAATCGTCACCCCGACAGCTTTGCCCTAAGAGAAACACAAGAGAGCATTTGTTTAAACTTCTAATCTTCCTGGAACAGAAATTCTTGTCAAGTGTCTATGACAACAGACAATTCCCCTGTCTATAAAACTCAACTGTGATTGCATTTCTGTTGATCACAGTATTTAAATATAAAAAATAAGCTACACCAGTATCTCAGAACAGATCAGTTTAAAGTTTGAAGTTAGCCAGGCACTGGTGGTAGCTCAGGCCTATAATCCTGGTTACTCAAAAGGCAGAGATCCTAGTATCCAAGTTCAAAGCCAGCCCGGACAGGAAAGACTGTGAGACTGTTATCTCCAAAATAATCACCAGAAAACCAGAAGTGGCACTGTGGCTCAAAGTGGCAAAGGGCTAACCTTGAGAAAAGGGGCTCGGGGACAGCTCCCAGGCCCTGATCAGGTTCAAGCCCCACAACCCACAAAAAATATATATAAAGTTCAAAGTAACCAGGGAAACATTTTTAAATGTCACAAAAAGCAGCATCAAGGAAATATTCAAACAGAAAACACTTACCAAAAATTGGACATATTTTAATGTTAAAAATAAAAAGGGGGACTGGGAAGGTGCTCAGTGGTAGAGCGCTTGCCTTGCATGCATGAGGCCCTGGGTTTGATTCCTCAGCACCACATAAGAAAAAAGAAAAAAGCAGAAGTGGCGCTGTGGCTCAAGTGGTAGAGAGCTAGCCTTGAGCTGAAGAGCTGAAGGACAGCACCCAGGCCCAGAGTTCAGGCCCCACGACTGGACCCAAAAATAAATAAATAAATAAAGGGGCGCTGGTGGCTCACGTCTGTAATCCTAGCTACTCAATAGGCTGAGATCTGAGGACTGCAGTTCAAAGCCAGCCCAGGCAGGAAAGTCCGTGATTCTCTTATCTCCAATAAACCACTCAGAAAACAAGAAGTGGTGCTGTAGCTCGAGTGGTAGAGTGCTAGCCTTGAGCTGAAGAGCTGAGGGACAGTGTCCAGGCCCAGAGTTCAAGCCCCATGACCAACCAACAAACAAATAAATAAATAGATAAATAAATAAATAAGGCAAGCCAGGTGCCTGTGGCTCAGGCCTCTAATCCTAGCTACTCAGAAGGCTGAGGCCAGCCTGGGCAGGGAAGTCCATGAGACTCTTATCTCCAATTAACCACCAGAAAACCAGAAGTGGCATTGTGGCTCAAGTGGTAGAGAGCTTGTCTTGGACTGAAAAGCTCAAGGACAGCACTCAGGCCCAGAATTCAAGCCCCATGACCAACAAAAAAAGAAGAGGAGGAGGACAAGGAGGATAAGAAGGATAAGAAGGATTAGGAGGATGAGGAAGACAAGAAGGAGGAGGAACATGAGGAGGCAGAAAAAGAAACCTCCAAGTACCTTTCAATAAATAAAAAATGGAATCATTCCATGAATACAGCTTTGTTTTCTGCCTGTCCTTAATCTGAGTATCATATACATAAAATATTTTAAATGGTGAGGTATTATAACTTGCTTCTAACCAATAGAACAGTGATGAGATGTGAATCCTGTGATTACACAACATAGCTAGGACTCCTGGCCCACTACTCCTTTCTCTTCCTTGCTGGCTTATAAGAATCAAATTGGTTTGCTCTGCAAGGGTCTATGCCAGGTACATGGCACACCGCAAGGAGCTGCAAATGACTTCAAAACAGTGAGGGAAGCTGCGGGGGAGGAGAGCAGCCTTTGGCCAACGGATCACCAGAGGCTGGGACTTTTATAGGCACAAAGAAATTAACTTTGTTAATTCCAGTTGAGCCTTGAAGTAGATCCATTACCACTAAACCTTCACAGAAGAACCAAGTTCTGGCTATATGCTGACTGTCATTTTCTACAGGGTCTGCTTAGCAAGCTGTGCTTATTTCCTGAGCCACAGGAAGTGAGGATAAACTTATCTTGTCATAAGCTGCTAAACTCATGGTAACTTTTTTTTACACAGTAATAGGCCTAAAAGGAAAGCTAGGAGCTTGCAATATTAATAGGTTCCTATAAAGTTGATCCTGCTGGTCTTGGCACCACACTTTGAGATCCACTGCCCTATTAAATCACAGTTTCCCATTGTTTTAACTCCTGTCTACCCTTTGAATCAGACCTACAGTGTCACTCCTACTTAATACTGCAATTTGCCTGTCTCATTACTCTCAACCTCTTTTCTGTGCTTTAAAAATTTTTTATTAATGAACTTCTATACTACTAAATATTTTATTCAGCAGATATGTTCATTGTCTCCTTCTCTACAGAAAGAAAAGGCTTATTTTGCAACCCAATGCATTCAGGACTCCTAGACTGGTACTTAGCACATTAGCAGGTAAACAGTAAATAGTTGTTTAATGACTAAACAATGATATTCATTTAGACTTCTTTAACTCCTGGTTTTTAATCCATGTCAAGTCCAAATGCAAGGTGGTTCAACTCAGAAGGTAGACTGGGTGATTGTGTTTCGTGGCCAGCCAGGCTTAAGAGTTTGTGAGGCTCCATCTCAACCAATGGCTAGGTATGGTGGTGTAAGTCTGTCATCCCAAGCCCTGAGGAAAGTACCCTGGCGGGCTTCAGGGGTAAGTACCTGTCATCCCAAAGACATGGGGAAGCACAAACAGGAGCACTGCTGTATTGAAAATAATAAACATAAAAAGGGACTGGCAGAGTGGTTCAAGTGGCAGAGTGTCTACTTAGGTAGAGTTCAAATCTTTGTTGAATTACCATCTACTCAAGGTCCTTAGAAGAGCGTGTCAACTGCCTTTACTGCCTGAGCCATGATTCCCTCTCCAATGCTATTTCTTATGACTTCTACCCATAATTACTACAGAGTTTATTCATGAAATACCTAAGTTTTATATGTTTCTGAATATACTCTTTTTAAAGATCATTACCTTCTATTTGTTAGTCAGAATTCTTGAAACTCTTGGTCCCCATCAATAATTTAAACATCAGCTTAGATCTATCAATTACAAAGAGCTCTCTCCACTAAAAGAAATTTCTTTCCACAAAATGTCAGTTCTCTTATCCATGTTATTGATGTATCCTGTGCATAATTCTACCATCACACATCTACTAAATAATAATTTGTCTACATGTCTGGTACTTTGTCTACACATGTTCTCAAGGATAACTACTATTATTTATTTCTTATCCAACATCTAGCACACAACAGCTATTCCTTACTATTAACTGAGTTGCATTTTTAAAAAAACAAGCATATCTAAAAGAAGAACCAAGAAATATATTATTGTTTTACGAAAAGCAATAATATGTTTAATTGTTTTTTATTAATTGCCAAGCCCTACCTAATGTTCAAAAATATCCCCAATCTAATCAATTTTAGTCTCAAAGTTCTCGAGGACCTTAACTGTACACTGCCATGCTGTATCAGAATTTATGATCCTAAATTATATAAATGACTTACCAAATGTGTGCTAACACGTGTTTGCCACATGTCAACTTGTTTTGGTGTAAGATCAGGAATTGATAGGCCTAATCTGGAAGCCAAAGCTTCAACATAACCTGCAAGTCTTTAAAAGAACAAAACAGGAAATGGGTTAAAAAAAAAAACAAAACATGCAAAATGTCCTCAAATATTAAAGGCAATTACTCTAAAGAGAACACTATCATTTTTACACCATTACTTGGCAATCTGGATATGATACAATTATAAAAATTGTATCAACTTAAAAATATTTTCATATCAGAATATTTCATACATAGGTAAACTGACCTAGAGTAATTATTCTATATCATCGCCTTTAAAAGACCAATTGGAGGTACATAAAAACATTTTTATAAATAATTATGTATGTACTTATTCCAAACTCAAAGCAAAATATTTTAATATATGATGAGTCTTTCAAATTTATCAGACTGGTAAACTAAAAAATACAGCTGAGAATTTTCATACTTGACCTCAAGTATTTTCTTAAGCACACACACACACAGACACCCACAGACACCCACAGACACACAGACACACAGACACACAGACACACACACACACACACACACATCTTTTGTTATGTTTTGGTTTGAACTGGGTGCTGTTCCTGAGCTCTTTTGCTCAAGGCTAGTGCTCTACCATTTTGAGCCAGAGCTCCACTTCATGTTTTTCTGGTAGTTCACTAGAGATTAGAATCTCACAGACTTCCTGCCCACCCTGGCTTTGAAATATGATCCTAAAATCTTAGCCTCCTGAGTAACTAAGATTACAGGTATGAGCCACCAGCACCCAGCCTGCTATATTTTTAACATAATTTTATTTTATGAACCATATAAAAGAAAAAAGCTTGCTAATAAAAAAATGTATGTCATCATCTGTTTAAGAATCCATAAAAGTAGTATCTGCTACTTATCGACAGCAAAAGTCAGCAAATCATTCTTATATATAAAGTAGTTCTTACACATATAGTAAAATAATTTTTATATATAGTAAAATTTTCACCTTTAATCAAAAACAATTGTTTTATAATATAACCTTAAACTACATGATGTCAAAATATAGCATATCATTTGGCTCTATTAAATATATCAGAAAGCTATGCTGTAGCTATATTATTATTATTAACCTTAATACTGGAAACGGAATGTTTATGATGTGTTACCATAAAAGATTTATGTCAGGGGCTGGGAAGGTGGCTCAGTGGTAGAGCGCTTGCCTTGCATGCCTGAGGTACTGGGTTCGATTCCTCAGCACCACATAAGCAAAAAGAAAAAAGCCAGAGTGGCGCTGTGGCTCAAGTGGTAGAGCGCTAGCCTTGAGCTGAAGAGCTGAGGGACAGCGCCCAGGCCCAGAGTTCAGGCCCCACAACTGGACCCAAGAAAAAAAAATTATGTCAGGAATTCAGTGAATATAAAATTCTGATCAATATTCTGGAGCAAAAGAACTTACGTAATAGCTTTGGCCACAAACTCAAGTGCAAAACCCTAAATAAAGAGGGTTAGATCACTTTTCTATGGTGTTTGTATAGATTACAGGTAAGTAGACTTCTACTAAACCCAAATCCAAGTCTCAAGATGTTCTACACCTAAATTAAACAAGGAAGGAAGCGAAAGACAAAACAAGAAAAAGATGTTTATCATAACTAATGCCAATTTCTCAGCCTTTCCCAGGCTCAGGCCTCAGCCCAGGCCATCTGCCACTGGGAAAAGGAGGGAAAGAGGGAAGGAAAGAGAAAAGGAAGAAGGAGGGAGGGAAGAGGGAAAAAGTATCATCCTCAATTGTTTTTTATCATTCCCACCATGTGAAACAAAGAGGAAAAGAATGGCCAAACAAATTATTTGGAAGTCACAGGTATAGCTCAGTAATAGAGCATGTGCTTAGCATATACAAGGCCCTGGATGCAATCCTTAACGTCAATGTGTTGTATGTGTGCCAGTGCATGTACATGTGTAAGTAAAACCTGTGTGTCACCATTTCCTTTGAAAGTTTCACTCACTAGTAAACATGCCCAGTCAATATTATCAAATTTGGGTTTTGTGAGAATGGGATGACAGAAGTTCTTGCCTTAGATCCTGTCTTACCTTTAGGAATATCTGCAAATTTTATCTTCAGTAAATGAGAATTCAATTTTGCTTACAGAGTGGTAGTTTTAAGATACACATCTGCATGCATCAAAATGCTGAGCACTATCTCCTGGTGATGGGTGTACACTTAGGAATCTGTTACACAAATATTTACTACCGATTTTGGTATATTACATTTAAAATTATACTTCTGGAATACAAAGAAAAACAGTGTCTTCTTTATGCTTCTCAACTAAAGGAGAATGGAGGGGGAAAAAGACTAGGTAAGAATACACAAATGCACAAATGAATAAATGAATGAACCTACCCAAGTCCAGCTAAATCTGACACAAGATTCCCCAAAGCAGCAGCTAAAAATATGAAAAATGGATGAGTGACTTGTTACACCAAAGTCAGAAAAGTCAAGATGATATATAACTATGTAATCAATAGAGTATTATATAATAAATGTATTCAAAGCAAGTTGCTGGACAGTTCTAAATCCTAATAGTTCAAAATACAGTGTAAGTCTGAAATGATTATATATCAACTCCACTAAGTAATAAAGTTTCATTCTGTTGCAGTAGTTAGTTTCCATCACTCAAATGATTACAAAGTATTGTGTAGTTTATCCTTCATTTGTTTCAGGGAGTTTGGATACTTGGAAGTTGCCGTACATACAGCTTTGAATTTAAGCCAGTCAGGGAAAGGAAGATATTTTTCAGTAACTCAGCCCTGTCCTTCCTATAAAATCAATAACAAAATTGTTGCCAAATTTCATCATAAAGAATAAACTAGTAATGAGGGAAGAAAAGAAGATAGAATCTCAATCTTGTTTTTTGATTTTTCTCTCCAACTAAGAAATAAATAATATAAAGACAAAAAAGGTTAAAAGGCTTGGAGCTAACAATGAATAACCAAAAAAAATCTGTCTTACAAGCGACAATAGAGAATTATTACTTATAAACTAACATAAAATGCTACATTTATAAAATTAAGAACCATATTGGAAGGAGCTATATTAATAAATTAATCTCAGTGAGTAAATACATTTCAAATAATATCCTCTTCTCAACCTAATTTACTGAAATGTTTTATAAATATATAAGCAATTCTATTAGTAAATACCTGCCATAGTTGAAATTCCAAAAATAATTCCAATAGACAACTCGATATGTGTTCCCTAAAAATATAATTATGAAAAACAATCTTAAAAATTATAGCTGAAGTAACCATAAAACAGCAGTGTTAAAGAAAAGATAAAATGGTTTATTGACATGTTAATATAGCACAATTATATATAAAATATGAAGAAATCTACAAATATGAGGTAAATCACTTATTAAATATGCAATTACTACAGAAGTAATATCAATAACATTTTATTCATTAAAATTAGACAATAAAAATTAAAAATACATGCATACAGAAATCAATTTATCATTAATAATGCAAAATTCAGGTTTATCACAGATAAATGTTTTAAAGCTCTCAACACGAAGGCCAACATGCCTAATCTTGAAGTTTGAATTGTTACTTACTCTATCAAAAGATTAAGAAGGCAGACTAAATCAAGTTCCTAGAGAAAAAGTGTTTCTAAAACTGTCCTAACATTCAGGTCTTAACCATTAAATTATAAACTATGTGATTCACTTGTACGTAGTAATCCACATTAACGCAGTATGCTACAGTAAAAATGAGTACTTAGCCTGATTCTATTTATCTCAAGCCTTTCTACATTTATATCAACATTGCTCACTGAAAAACATAAAGCTCATAAAGACAATTTTTTTTGCTTTAAGGAGGAAGAACTGAAGATTAAACTATTCAAAACAGAACTTATTGTTATGTATTATTATATTAATCTATTTTATCTACAGTAAAAAAGAAATCTTAAAATTTTCTGAATTAATTCAGTTCTAATCCTTAAGCAAGGCTATCATAAGTAGACAATTTCATGAATTCTCTTAAATACATACATTTGAATATGTCTTTCAAATTTTCAAATCTCAATGTTGAGGTGAAAAAAAGAATGGTGTTATTTAGAAATACCTTATCACTTATCAGTCGTTCACAAAAATAAAAAGAAGCTGAATTAATTTCCCTTCAACTTTCTTGCCTCTAGGACTTTTGAGTCCTTCCCTTTAAGATATGATTCTTATTGAATATGGACCAAACAGCCAGAGGCACCAAAGTAGCCCAGGCACTTAGAAGTATAAGCTTTCTAAAGGCATCCAAGGAAATAGACTTCTGAAAAATTAATTAAACAAAAAGAAGAGGAAAGGAGGGGAGGGGAGGGAAGGAAAGGGGAAGGGAGGGGAGACACAGACTCAGGAGGAAGAGAAGAAGGAAGGGAGGGGAGGGCAGGGGAGGGGAGGGGAGAGGAGAGGAGAGGAGAGGAGAAGGGAGGGAGGGAGGGAAAATAACAGGTGTCAAGGAAAAGAATGAGGATGCATGTTTATATGTGTTTGCAAAAATCTTGAAGTACCACTACAGATGAGAGAAACATGTCAAAGCCATAGTGCACAATAATATATGCAGCATCTTCAACAGCAACAAATCATTGCCTATGACCCAAGAAGAGACTCAGGAATACACATATTGTGGTCTAGGGAGACAGATCAGTAGGCAGAGTGCTTACTTAAGCATGAATGAAGCCCTAAATTTGACTGACCCTCAACACAATGAAAAGCCAAGAAAATAAAACAAAGCAAAAAAGAATTTGTGTGCTTATCATTTGGTTGGTTTTAAGAGATGTTTAAAGAGCATGCTTTAACATATTTAAAGAGATGCCTCTAAGGTCGTGGAAAGCTTCATGAAAATTCAAAGATGGTCTGAGGACCATCAATGCTCCAGTTTTTAATTCTGTCCCATATTTACATCAATCAGATTCTGTTACAAAGTGAGGAAAAAATATAAAGAAATCTAATACTTGGTCAAAGGGGAACTTAGTTGTTCTTTTTGTTTGTCTGGCTTGACCTCTAGGCCAGGGTGCTGTCCCAGAGCTCTCTACCACTTCAGCCACAGCTATACTTCAGGCTTTGTTTGGGGGAGGAGGCAGGGTATTACTTAGAGGGAGGTAAGAGTCTCCCAAGCTTTCTTGCCTAGAATGGTTTCAAACTGTGA
>NW_012267621.1:208899-234049 GCF_000151885.1 Dipodomys ordii | reverse complement strand
TGTAGGTCAAAGTTCTACAATGGATCGATCCTAAGACACCTTTAGGTTATTAGGTTAAATAGCTAGACTGAGGGCTAGTATCCAGACACTGATAAAACTTTTTTTTTCCTTTTTGGTCAGTCCTGGGGCTTGAACTCTGGGTCTGAGCACTGTCCCTCAGTCCTTCAGCTCAAGGCTAGCACCCTATCAATTGAGTCACAGTGCCACTCCTGGCTTTTTCTGTGTGTATACTGAGGAATTGTACCTGGGCTTCATGCATGCCAGGCAAGCACTCTACCACTAAGCCACATTCCCAGTCCTTGAAACAACATTTCTGAATGAAAAAAATTAATTAAATAATACTTATGTGATAACAACTACAATACAATCAAAGTACACCAGAAAACTTTATGTACCTTTTAAATAAAAATGCTGAAACTAGAACAGAATATAAACTAAAAATGTTTGACTAAATGCTTTGCCAAAAATCTTAAAGAGTTAACATATATGATGTTTTAAGATCAAGTTGGTCTAATCAATATGAAATATAATAAAAAAGCCTCACTTATTATAATAATTAAAATTACAATTATAGTATGCAAATTGTTAGGATAATACGGTTACATTGATTTCTTTATTAAAATAGAAATGATGAGAGAAAAAAACTTACTGCGACAATCATAATTGCATTATCCAAAAAGCCAAACCCTACGAAAGGTATCGCATTGTGGATGAATACTGGAAAACATCAACAGAAAAATATATTTGAAGATTCTGACATTTCAGAATGTCAAAAACAAATGTTATCATTGAACTGTCCTAAAAAGACTTGGTCACCAGTGGAATTTGTTTGTCATTAATAACGGTCAATAGATCTTGCTGTTGCTATAAGCTAAAATAATTTAATAGATCATATACTGGAAAACAAACAAAACAAAACAAATGTTAGGTCTTTAGTTACTGAAACACTCTTTCTCTCTTTCTTTCTTAATCTCTTTCTCTTTCTCCCTCCATCTTTCTCCCTCCTCTCTATCTCACACATTCACAGAAATAAACATAACAGAATAAATCATTAAGCATATATTATTAGTTTCATGTCTTGCCTGATTTATTGCTATTGATATAAATGTGTTTTTCTCTTATGCCTAAAGAGAACTACCATAAAACTGATCTATTGGAAATAATGAAAAATGTCTCAAATAAATTTTCAGGCCAACTATCTAACTACTTTCACTCACCAGTAACCTTTTAAGGATGTGTTTTATAAGTGATTATCTCATTCTTATTAGACATTGATGTGATGTCTTTCTCACCTTACAATCCAGAAGAATCCCTAATTAATACGACAAGCTATGAAGATTAATGTCTGTTTTACATGAAAATTTAACTTGTTCCCTTCCGACTAAAGGCACATCTTACCTCATCTATCTCATACATAAACTAAGCGATGTAAGACACTAAAAATGCTAAGATGAAAACCACTGATTGTTTTACACATTTACTCATATTGCATTTTCAGCATATTGTACAATGTGGAGTACATAGAATTTGATAATAATTGAGGACCACTAACCTGGAAAAGAAAATTTCATACTTAGAGAACTGAAGGTAGACTATGAAATAGATTCAAAGTGAGGAATAGGCAAAAGGCTTCATTCTGATTGATCTATAAAACTGCTCAACTACAGTCAGCTATCACCTGAGCTAAGCACTTCCTTGGATGAATATCAAGAATCTAAATTTTATACTATAGGTTACAAATATCAACTTGATTTTAGGTTTTTTTTCTTCTTTTGAATAAAATTACAATTTAACAGAAAATTATACTGAACATATGTAAAATGAAAATACAATCCAAAGGCCATGAAAGTTTGGTATCACCAAAACAAATTCCACACCATCAATGAACTTGTATATATAGAATGGAAATGTGTATCACATATACAATATTATAGTTGTAATATTACATAGGATACAACATAATAGGCCATTTAACCTATTAAGTAAAAATGTCCAAAAGGAAAATATTCAATATGAAGAATGTTTCTTGAAATGAGTTCTCACAGTGTAACTCACACTGGTCTTAAACTTGCAGTCTTCCTGTATTTAGCCTCCTGAATACTGGTATAAACAATACAAACACATTCAGCTCTTTTTTTTGGGGGGGGTCGCAGTTTGGTTGGTTATGGGGTTTGAACTCTGGGCCTGGACACTGTGCCTCAGCTTTTCAACTCAAGGCAAGCACTCTACCACTTGAGCAACAGCACCACTTCTGATTTTCTGATGGTTTATTTGGAGATAAGAGACTCACGGACTTTCCTGCATAGTCTGGCTTTGAACTGTGATCCTCAGATCTCAGCTTACGATATTAAATACTATTAAGGCGATAAGAAATGAAATAGTACACTGATGAAATGGGATTATTCAAAGAGGCAAAAAAAAAGTTCAAAATTCTTGGACTTTTCACACGAACATTCAAATCTGGCAATAAGCAGCTTATAAAACATATACACAAACAATTTCCAAATACATAGTACAAACACAATAGGCCAAAAGAGAATAATAAACTCCTTTAAATTCACCAAAAGAAAAAAAAGTGAAGAGAAAGCTACTTAGGTATATCTAGATATCATTTTCCCAATGGTCTCTGAAACATAAATAGGAAAAAGTAGTAGTGAGGCAGCTGGGATGGCTTTCTGGTTGGGAGTTATCTTACTGATGCCTCTAAAGCTGGCCAGTAACAAATAGTTTAAAATAGGGAGTCAAAAATAGTAATATTGGGACTGGGAAGGTGGCTTAGTGGTAGAGTGCTTGCCTTGCAAGCAAAAGGCCCTGGGTTCGATTCCTCAGCACCACATAAGCAAAAAGAAAAAAAGCTGGAAGTGGCACTGTGGCTCAAGTGGTAGAGCACTAGCCTTGAGCTGAAGAGCTGAGGGACAGCGCCCAGGAGCAGAGTTCAGGTCCCACGACCGGACCCAAAACAAAAACAAAAACACAGTAATATTATACTAATTTTCATACTGGCAAAAGCTCAGTAAAATCAAGATGCATTGCTATACTAATCACTTTGAACTATAAGATATGATGTATCTTTTTGTTTGTACCTAAATGGGTTCTATAAATAGAAACTATTTTTAATCCAAAGCAAAAATAGCTTTTCAAAAACAAATACGTACTAGATGTTCCACTGTGAACTTGAGACACAAAGATAGGTAAGATGTGGGTCCCACCACTCAAAGATTCAGATCAGTACGGTAAGTTATTCACATAAATGGTTAATTCCATTATCACCTACAAAAAAGGTGATACTACTATTCTATAGTGATGTTGATAGCTTCTAAGCTTGTAGAACCAAGAAAAGTTTACTTGGGAAGACAAATCCTGAAGAATTCTTAAATTGTTTTGGTATTTGAAGAAATCTACTAATTCCTAGTATGTTATATTCTACCTGTGAGACAAAAAAGGACTTGCTATTATCTTTTCCTAATTATTTTAACTTGCTCTCAGTAATGAACACTAATTTTTGACTCAACTTTCTTTAGCAAACGTTATTTCATAACTAAGCAGTCATTAGCAAATTACATTTAATATTTAACTACTTAATTTACAACCTACCCAAATTCACTCCTGCACTACTAAACTAGTTCTCTTTTTCCATCACCTTTATAATAATCCTAGGTGTTTTACATTAATTCTATGTTTGTTCTGTAGTATTTATTCCTATCATAACAGAGAAAAACAAAGTAACATCAGGAACATGAATAAGGTTCTTCTTGCTGGTAGTTTTATATAAACTTACATTGTTACAAGCAGCAAACCAGAAATATTTCTGTATCAGAAAACAACTCTACCTAGCCTTCAGTTTACAACTTCTAGTTCAACAGTTACCTTAAAAATCTCTCCATTTTGAGCTGGGCGCCGGTGGCTCACGCCTATAATCCTAGCTACTCAGGAGGTTGAGATCTGAGGATCATGGTTCAAAGCCAGCCCGAGCAGGAAAGTCCGTGAAATTCTTATCTCCAAAAAACCGGAAGTGGCGCTGTAGCTCAAGTGAAGTGCTTGCTTTGAGCTGAAGAGATGAGGGGCAGCGCCCAGGCCCAGAGTTCAAGCCCCACAACCCACCAAAAAAAAAAAAAAAAACCCTCTCTCCATTTCTACTTAGTAAAAACCCTCTTTAACAGTATTAGATATGCTGTAACAATACAGATATCCCATAGTGTCAGATACATCCCAAAACAAGTTTATAAATTTTTGCTCTTACAAAATAAATAGGCTAATCCACACTATCTGGGAAGATTTAATTTATCGACTATTCTGTGCTATTGATGAAACATCGTTATTTCAAGACCAAAAGGGAGATCCATTCACATTTAACAGTTCTAGAGACATTACCATATCTCAGTTGTCCTGGGGTGGGAGGTTGAGCTTCCAATTTTTCTAAAGACAGGGGAAGAAAAAGTATAGAAAAGAATTAGTTACTAAAGCATAACCATTTTATTATGATGAAAAAAGTATCAGCAAGCTTACAAAATGGGATATCAGGTCTTATCTATAAATGATAATCAGTTAGTTGATAAAAATTATTCAATTAAGAATCAGGCTCAGGCTGGGAAGGTGGCTCAGTGGTGGAGCGCTTGCCATGCATGCATGAGCATGAAGAGCTGAGGGACAGCACCCAGGCCCAGAGTTCAGGCCCCATGACTGGACCCAAAAAAAAAAAAAAAAAAGAATCAGGCTCCTGGTTGGGAATATTATGTGTATAGGTAGAAATATATATTTCACATATGTGTATATATTCATGTATATTTCATATATTCATATATTATACACGTATTATATGTATATGTACATTTATATATATATGTGTGTGGATTAAATTGCAAAATTAGCAAATGAAACGGAGTTTTCATTACAAGCCTATCATATATCATGTACAACTGGCTTTTTCTTTCATGAACATCATTGTATCTATATACGGTGAATATATTTCCATTAGTTATAGTAAAAAAAAAACTTCAGAATAACTATTCTTTTTTTGGGGGGGGGTCCGGTTGTGGGGCCTGAACTCTGGGCCTGGGCACTGTCCCTCAGCTCTTCAGCTCAAGGCTAGCACTCTACCACTTGAGCCACAGTGCCACTTCCGGCTTTTTTTTTCTGCTTATGTGGTGCTGAGGAATCGAACCCAGGGCCTCAAGCGTGCAAAGCAAAGCAAATGCTCTACCACTGAGCCACCTTCCCAGTCCATAACTACTATTCTTTAAGATAGTATCTCTACATAACTAAAGAAATAGATATAAATATTGGTAAGAGTACTCAAATACATCATGTATCCTTTAAGAATAGGAAAATTATAATTTTGAAGCAATGCAATTACAACAATGATTTTATTGGATTATGTAATGTTCTTTAATCAATACGATCTGATAATACACTGAATATTTCCATTTTTAAAATCTATGCCACTAATAAAGAGAGAAAATATTCTATGCAGCAACCACAAAAAGTATGGTAGCATTCAAGATGACAGGTAACAATACCCAACATATGGCATAAATGCCATTATATGCAAAAATTAAGTTATTACAGAAGCAAGCTACTTACTCATAACAAAACTATCTAGCCATCTTTACTGGTTAAAAAGACAGATAAGGACTGGGAAGGTGGCCCAGTGGTAGAGGGCCTTGCATGCATGAGGCCCTGGGTTCGATTCCTCAGCACCACATAAGCAGAAAAAGCCAGAAGTGTGCTGTGGCTCAAGTGGTAGAGTGCTAGCCTTGAGCTGAAGAGCTGAGGAACAGTACCCAGGCCCAAAGTTCAGGCCCCACAACCGACCAAAAAAAAAGACAGGTAATGTCTACCTTTATTTTCATCTAATGTAATAGAATTGATAATATAGTCTAATAGAATTCATAATATATTTTGTAACATTCTTCCCTAAAAAATTAATACAAACACATTGTTCAAGGTAACAATATATATTGAGCATTCAAAGCAACACAAGAACTAAAGAATTTGGCTTAAAAAAGAAAATGAATCTCCTTTGATAATCTAAATAAAAATGCAGTCCATATTTTTGATCTTTTATTACAATAAGATATAGTCTTATAATGGCTTTACAATATTATATACTAAAACTCCATGTCTAATCAGTTACATTTAACCAAACTATGTCCTCCATTCGTGGGGCAGCACTAACACTTCAAAATCTTCTTTGATGCTTTCCAAACTGAACTAGCAATGGTGGCAACTAGCATTCTCCAGTATCTTTCTGGCGCAGTGCACACGTGACAGTGACTACATACCACAGCAACGTGTCAACAGTTCTGTCCTCACCATCACTGCATAGTTCTGACCCTGTGAGCAGTCCTTGTCAGTTTACGGGGAAAATCTTGAAATACCTAAATATTCAATCCCAGGACCTTCCCCATAGTGAGAGAATTCAGAGTCCTTGCTTTTACTTCAAATTCTCTATACATTAAACAAAATATTAATAACACTAGGGACTTACTATATATTAGTAAAAGACAGGAAATAATCGATTACTAATTCTTTTTTACTCTATGCTAGTATTAAAAATTAAATTAATATGAGGCACTTATGGCTTACACTTGTAATTGTAGCTACTCAGGAGGGTAAGATCTAAGGTTGAAGGTCTGAAGCCAGCCCAGGCAGGAAAGTCCATGAGACTTATCTCCAATAAACTACCAAAAAATAAAAAAAGCTAAAAATGAAGCTGTAGCTCAAATCTCAAATGCTAGAGTTAGCCCTGAGCAAAAGTGCTCAGGGATAGTGCCAGGCCCAGAGGTTCCAACCCCAGGACTTGTGTATATTACGCACATGTCTCTCTCTCTCTCTCTCTCTCACACACACACACACACAATATATATATATATGTATATATATATATATGTATGTAATAATAAAATTAAGAGAAGAAAATACAAAAATAAAATACAAAGGAGAAAGAAGGGAAAAGAAAACCACTGGCATCAAGATGAAACTAAGATTCTGCTTCAGAAAGAATACAAGAGAAATCATAAAGGGAACACTTCCTAGAAACAGGAAATTTTATTGGAAGTATCGTTCCCATTTTTTTTAGTTGTTCATTTGCTCATTTTGAGGCCTTTGCCACTGCAAATTATCTTCTTTACTGTTTCATTTGAGTCAAATTGCAAATCAGAAGTAAAATATATTAGTTAAAAAGAAAACAACAGAACTTGAACATAAACCCAAGATACCTATATGGATTTTAAAATGTAATCACTGCTAACACAACCTTCCTAAAACCAGTCACAATAAAACCATAAGTTTTCTTTCCATATATATATATATATATATATATATATATATATAAACTATTATGCTCAAGGAAACACAGTACAAACTGGGTATGCATATTCTAAAACATCTATTAATAATTTTACGAGGAACTCACCAAAAAGAGAAAAATAAAAACCTTCAGACCTATGTGCTCCATGGATACAACACAAAAATCCTTAAGTGAATGTTAACTATTCTGTTTCCCTAAAGTATGTTTACTTTGTGTTTTAATTTTTGTTTCTGCCTGTCCTGGGGCCTGAATATTGTCCCTGAGTTTTTGTGCTCAAAGCTACCACCTGAGCTACAGCTTCACTTCCTGCTTCTTAGTGCCTATGTGGAGATAAAAGTATCACAGACTTCCCTGTCTTGGCTGGCTTCAAACAATCATCCTCAGATCCCAGCTTCCTGAGTAACCAGGACTATAGGCATGAGATACCAGAGCCCACCTTAAGTTTATTTATAATAGTGAAAAAACAACCACATATTCAAATTTCCTTAATTTTTCCCTTTCTTAGGTAGTTTGTACTTTTTGAAGTTGCTCTTAATAGGAGTGTATGTCCAGAAGATAGAGAAATTACCTACAAGAATCTATGGAATAATATTTATACATGGGATTCTGTTTCATTAGATTTCATATTTTAAAGTCATTAATGGAACATAAAAAATAAAGAGTTGCTGTAAATTGCTACCTTATAGGGTAGCAAATCAAATAAAAATTATTTGAGGTGAGCTCTTCCTCCTATCTGTCCTTGAAAATTTAAATATATTCCCTTATTGTATAGACAATCTTTTTTCTAACACTAAATATCCAATTCATTGCAAGCCTTGAAAACCGAAAAATACTGAATGTGTTAAAAAATAAGATTTTTTTTCAGCACATTCAACATTGTGTTTTGATACCAATGCAAAAACACAGTAAGTAAAATAATGTAATATATTTAAAGAAAACTTCTTTTATTAAATGAAACTAAGTTCTTAAAAAGAATGGGGTATTTCATTTTCTAAATAACAAAATCAGAAAACCACCATAGCTTATTATGGTACTATGTAAAATAATAGTGAATTTTTAAAGAGAATATTTATTTGATGACTTAATCTCTTTAATTAGAGATTTTTAAAAATTTTTGAAAGAAAGATCCAGGTACCCAAAAAGTTCCAGGCCATATAAGAAAGAATGTCAAACCTGGATGAATCAGTAGCGAGCATGTGTGTCTTTCACGGTCTCTCTGGGGTTTGCCAGCAAGTGGTGTAAACTTGCTACCTTTGGGTCAGACTGCTTGCACAAAGATACAGCACAATATTTAACACTTCAAGAAAAACAGACAAAGAGAAATCATATATAGCCATGCCAGAGATTTCCAGGTTTTGCTGTAGAGCAAAAGGTTTCCTCTGCTCATGTTCTGAAAGACTGTTTAAAAAGAAATTCTTGACCAATTGCTTGTTTACCAATTTCCTTAAAGAAAGAAAAAAAATGAATAAAGTGGAATATTGTGGGAGAGAAAATTGGCTAAGTATAGATTCGAACAAATTAAACTCCATTTAATGTTTTTTTTTAATTTTCCTTTTTAATTTTCCTGTATTGAAAGGTATCCAAAAAGGGTTTTTTGTTGTTGTTTTTTTAATTAGTTAAGATTAAGCAGAAGCTTTCCCAAAGATACATACTTGGTATAGTTATCCTAGAACAAGCTAGACTACTCCAGTGACCACAAACCTCTTAACCACATAAGTACTTCCATTTTAGAGCTCCATTTATTTGCTTCCATCAAAATTCCTACTAGGTCTTCTCAAAACATTTTTATACCTTTGTAGCTAAGACATGACTTATATTAAGTTCTTTTTAATCAGTGCTAGTAGACTTTAGCTTTTAAATTTTATACTCTTTTTGTGTGTGTGTGTTTGTGTGTGTGTACGTATGTGTACGTGTGCGCGCGCATGCTGCTCCTGCACTTGAACTAAGGGCCTGAAGCTGTCCTGAGCTTTTTTGCTTGAGGCTAGTGCTTTATCACTTGAGCTAGAACTCCACTAGTAGCTTTTTGGTGGTTAACTAGAGATAAGAGTCTCAAGGATTTTCCTGAGCTGGCTTCCAACGGTGATCCTCAGATCTCAGCCTCCTGAGTAGCTAAGATTACAGATGGAAGCAAATGGTGCCCAAATTTATATTAAAAATGACAATAAAAAAACACACTAAACTTTAGATTGGACTTTTTCCACTGTGCTAGGAACTAAATCCAGGGCCTTACAAATTCTAAGAAAGCACCCTACCACTTACATCCCAGCCCTTTTGTTTTTTTGTTCTGGAGACAGCCTGACAGTTTTTCCCAGAAGCTCCCCCACATCACCCCTGCTATAATGCCCCTTATTCCTGTAGCTAGAAGGTATGTACTCCTGGCTTATTTTAAATTGTAATTTTCAAGAATATTAAGTACTAAATTTTAGAATGGAATCTGTGTGCCTGTAACCCTTAGCCTTCTCTTGGTCTTACCTGCAGTTGTGGCCAATCCTAGATATACTCCCTTCCCTTTGAAGAATCATGTGGGCATTTATCTTTTTATCAGGAAATGCCTGTCAGGGCTAAGTGATTTCATAAAGCCTAGGATCTGTGATGACAGATTCCAGATGTGCAGTTTCACTGCACCAGCATAGATAAAAGGCCTGGGATCTTCAGTCCTGGCAGACACCTTAAGAGAAGCCTTCTGAAAAAGTTACATATCAGTGTCAAACATTACTACACTGTTTTGTGAAGTAAAAAGTACCAACAGCTTCTTTGATAATAGCAAACAATAGAATTGACAGTTAAATTCTCCAGATTGTAATTTATTTACCATAGAAACTAAGTGAACAACTAGGTGTGCCTCCAAGAATCTCCCTGCCAGCAGCAAACATCATGCTCACATCCCTGGCTCCGGTGTTTGACTTTCAGGCAAGAGAGATGGAATGTCACAGGAAGACTTGTCAGACAGTAAAACACCATTTTCCCTCTCAAAAGGAACCTAAGTCACATATTACCCCCACCCCCAAAATTGTTTTTCCAAACTATTTTTTAATTTTCTTTTTTGTTGTTGCTGTTGGTCCTAGGGCCTGAACTTGGCCTGGGCACTGTCACTCAGCCCTTTAGCTCAAGGTTAGCGCTCTATGACTTGAACCATAGCACCAATCCCAGCTTTTTCTGCTTATGTGGTGCTGAGGAATCGAAGCCAGGGCCTCATGCATGCAAGGCAAACACTCTACTACTGAGCCACCTTCCCAGTTCTATTTTTTAATTTTCAAGTACACACACACACACACACACAGATTCTGGTTTTTTGTTCTGACTTTGATCTATGGTCATTCATCTTCTGTGGAATTCTTTCCTACTGGTGAGGTATCTGTTTTGCAGAATTACAACATATACCACATGTGACTTCTGTAGTTGATTACATCTGACAGATCCCATTTGCAAATACCACTTCTGCCCTTGAAAGTGGTATTAGTTACTGAATCTATGAAGAGCAATAAGCATCAAAAATGGGTCCAAGATCCAACTAAAGATGCATACCTGAGAGTAAAGCCCAGGCTTCTAGGCTTGGTTAGTCTATCTCCTTTCAAAAGGTCCCATGTTTTTCCCCCAGTGATGGGTATTAACTTTATCTATCAATTCCTTGCCCTACTAGAGTAAAGCTCCTCAGACAACCCACCAAAAAGTTTATTTATGATAAATAGAGGGTAATTTATTATAAGAATGTAGACAAGATATAATTTAAATTTAGAAATTTTCAGGCCCCAATTGGCAACTTAATTGGCAAGATTCCTACACAAAAAACAACTACATAGGACACCTAGGAATTTAAGATTTAACCTATGAATATCTCTTTTTTAACATATTTCCCTGCAAATATACTGAAAAAAGAGTCCAATATTATCAAATATTTATGCAGTACTTTTAAAGATAAGGTATGCTTACCTGGTGTACATCCTTTTTATAAGTTATTCTACTAAGAGATACACCTTAAGCTGAAAATCAAGACTTTAACAAGAAACAGTGTAAGTGTAATAGTTACAATATCCATATTTTTGTGTCCACTGTAAAATTATGTTTACAACAATGGTATTCCTAGAAAACAGAACTATGTTCCATAGCATTTAGAGTAGGTTCTATTAGGTTATTTAGTAGACACTATAATTTGTCATTTTCAAACTTAAAGGGGATATCAAAAAACAGAAGAAATAGTCTTTTTTCCTAGTGCATTTTCTATTATGCTCTGATTGTAATTATAATTCTAAAGATAAATTATTTTAGCCTATTATTATGAATGTAAAAACTGAAGGTGAACATTAAGAAACTTCTAATAAACTTCTTCTGAGATGATATAAACTTTAAAATGACATAAAAAGTTTCATGCACTTAGTCAAATCCTTTATAAGTAATTCAGCAATCTCTAAGATCCAATTATCCAGTTTCTGACCTTTTGACCACCTAATCACACATAGCCTATTAAGATTTATTAAAAGAACAGAAATGAAATTTAATCTGGGAATGCAGGGCCTCAATTCCCCATAGTTTTGAACATTATGAATAACTGCTTATTCCTGTTTTGTTTTTTTCTTAGATACAGTCTTGCTTTGTAGCCCAATCCATAATCTTCCTGTTTCAACCTCTCAAGTGCTGCTGGGATTACAGATGTAAGCTACAACACTCCGCTGCTTAGTTTTTTAATAGAAATAAAATTTCAAGTGTATGGTAAGACATATATATTATATGTAATACATATAACAACACCTTAAAGTTACAGATTAAAATGTAAAACATATTGCATGCAAATAATCTAACAAATCATATTAAATACATAAAAGTCATGCACCAGGAGGTATTTATAAAGCTACACAAATACCTAAGGCCAAATAATATACTTGCAAAAACTGACATTGAGAATTTTTTTAAATGAACCTTTTAGAAGCAGCAATGAACTTGATTTAGATTTTAATTGACATAGGCTTTTTATAAATAATGAAAACATTTGTAAAAGGTCTTTTAAAATTATTTTTAAAACATGTTCCTTAGATTAAACCCATAAAAGCACTTGTGATCTTGTAATTTTATTTGGCAATCAAAAGAGATTCTGTAAGACATACATTATGAAAAAAAATTCTACTTAGATCTTACAAGAACCAACATAGTCACCTCAACCTTTTGGGAACTTATTGTGCAATATGAAGCTTGCCTGAAACCTATATTGGTACCTTGGAGCAACTAATGGATTTCAGAGCTGGTATAGGTTGGTTCCATAGCAACTGAAGACAGGAGTTGGCCAGTAGTAATGATAGGAAAGATACAGTGCTCAGTTAAATGTTAATGTATTAACCCATTACTTGTGGAACTATAGACTAAGTAATAATAAATATTAGAGGCGTGATAGTTTTATATCTTTCAATTCATGGTGTTTTATTTTTCAAAAGGATAATCAAACAGAGTACTGATGTGTGGGCACTTTTACATGTCTAATTTATACACTCATAACAAATACCCATATCTTAACACAAATTTCTCTTCATGTTTTTGGGAGACAGAAATTATTATATAATGATATTCCTTTTTAAGGCAAAGATATCAAAACAATGGTAATAAAAACTAGATCTTTTACATATTTTAGCTAACTAGCTTTCAGGTTTTAAAAAAAACATACAATCATTTATAATACTAGAGATTGAAAGCAGAAATGGAGTTAGATAAAAACAACCTATCTTATAACTTATTAAACAGTAGTTCTGTCTGTGAGTATGGCCACAGAATTCCCCCAAAATATTCATTTTAAAATTAAATTGCTTAATATCTAAGAATCAGCAGTGATTTCTCAGTTAATACATTACCTTTTTCCCTTTCAATCATCCCTCAAACAAGAATTATTTTGTAGAATGTTACAGTTGAGAGGATTCTTAGAAACCATCTGCCTGTGGTTCTCAACATAGAATTGTGCCTCATCCTAGAAGCATCTTAGAAATGTATAGTGGTTTTGGACATGATAACAATTGGAAAATACTACTGGATCAGAGATGCTAAATTCTCTCTATAGAGAATCCTTCACAAACGAAGAATCATTTAACCTAAACGCCACAGAATGCCCACTGAAATGAATTTACTTCTCTGATATAGACTCACAGAGGTGTAAAGTGACTTAATCAACAATACACAAGTGAGTTCAAAACCTATCATCTAGCTTCTAATTAAGAAGTTCAGAACCTATAATCTAGCTTCTAAGTTCAGAACCTGTAAGAATTTAGCTTCTTTTACTTAATAAGTTCTTGATAGAGAAGCAATAAATTATTTAAAAATCATAAATCATAATCAAGAATCAATACTTAAATACACAAAACTCTACCAAAACACTGGTCATCATTAATACTTGAACATAGTAAGCCAGGTTGACAATTATTTCCTTTCAGAACTTGAAGCACATCATTCCATGACCTCCTGGCTTTCAGAGTTTCAGTTGGAAAATCTGCTAATCTCAAGGTCTGTCTCTATATTTCACTTAACACTTGTCTTTTACAACTTTCAATAATCTTTTTTCATTCTTACACTTGATATTTTAACTATTACATTAACTATTACATGGCCTTGTTATATTTGGTATTCAAAGAACATCCCTTACTGGATGAGTGTCTCTGGGAAAGTATTATTTTCTTGACTACATTTTCCATGCCTTTAGCTCCAACTCCTCTTCTTTTATACCCAGGATTCATTGTTTTGGTCTTTTAATGGTGTCCGGAGTTCTTCTACATTCTCTTTGTACTTTACTTAGTTCTTAATACTGTCTGCATGTTAGCATTCATCTACCTTATCTTTACCTCAATAATTGTCTTCCACTTGACCCAGTCTAGTAAAAAGTAATAAAACTACAATTAACAAAAATGGCAATATCCTCTTCTTCAAATTGCTCCCCCCAAAATAATTCACTTTCAGACATTTCATTTTCAAAACTTATCAAAGCTACATGACAAATGAAGAAATCAAATGAATCATCTGTTGAAAAGGGGTACTGCATAATTTCTATTGATTTCATAGAACTAGATACCCTACAATCTAGCTTCCACTGCTAATCCTGACTAGAAGAGCACTGAATTAAAACGTGAAAGGACTAAACACAAATCCATACTCTATATACAACTAGATGAAAAATCCTAAACAAATACTCATGTTACACAAAATGAGGTGTTTAAGATTCTAATTCTATATCTCTTCTTTACTGCATAGTAATAGTTTTAGAAGAATTTACCTAAATATTCATGGAGATGTATGTTATGATAATGGACAAAGCTACAAAGGTGAGCATGGATAAGACTCCTCAGTTATCATCCAATAGCACAGAGATATTGTCATCATCTATAATACTATATATACTACATCTACTCTATAATACATCTTTTCCCTACATCATTCTAAAACTGGGAAGTATTTTCAGAATAATTTAAAATTAAAATTTCTTCAAAATATACTCACGTTAAATACTTTTTATGCCTTATGATTTTTATTTTTTTAATTTTAAAATAACATTAAAAATAGAAGAATTTTCACAAGTATTGACACATTAATATGCATATATGTGTTAATATGCATACATATTCACTGTGTCTCTATATTTCTCTCAAATTCTTACAACTTAGATTTTGTCCCTGACACAAATTATAAAACCTGAGTAGTATTTAACTCTTATCCTTACAAAATTTCCATTGGCCTATGTCTATAAAATATATGTGTATGTTTTCACATATACTGACTTCAACCAACTTGCATGCATTTAAGTTAGATAATAAACCATATGATAGCAGAATTTTAAAAAGTTTTAATAGCCTTAAAATGAACTTATATAAGGCTTTCCAACTATTCAGGAGTATATTCTTTAAATAGTAGCTAAGCATGTAGCTCCATGGAGAGTGTTACCCCAGCATGCATTAGGCCTTGGGGAGATTCTATTCCACACCAGAAAAAAAAAAAGAAAGAAAGAAAGAAAGGAAAGGGAAAAAAGAAAATCAGAGAAAAGAAAAAAGAAGAGAAAAACTAAAAGAAAAGAAATGGAAAGGTTCTCTAAAGATCTGGTGATTAAGTAGTTTCTCTTATATATGAGGTTTCAGATACTAGGGTATCTAGTTCTATGAAATTAATAGATGCTCCCTCATCCTAAAGTAGCCCATAGTCTTTGCTGCTTACATTTTATTTGCTTGGTTATTTTAACAATTTTAAAAATACACTATTGAGCCAGGCACTGGTGGCTCACGCCTGTAATCCTAGCTACTCAGGAGGCTGAGATCTGAGGATCGCGGTTCAAAGCCAGCCCGGGCAGGAGAGACCGTGAGACTCCTATCTCCAATAAACCACCAGAAAACCGGAAGTGGTGCTGTAGCTCAAGTGGTAGAGTGCTCACCTTGAGCTGAAGAGCTGAGGGACAGCGCCCAGGCCCAGAGTTCAAGCCCCACGACCAACAAAATAAATAAATAAAAAATAAAAATACACTATTTAAATAAAATTAAACAAATGATTGTCTACTTTCTTAAGGTTATAAACTTAACCCTTCAGTTAGTTAAACATGCAATTATTATTCGATCATATCCATGAAATTCCAAGTTAGAGAACAGCAATAAATATTCTGTTAGTCTAACATGCTAATACAAGGAAAACACCTTCAAGCACTCTATTTCAAAAAAGCAAGAGTTCTGTCAGCCAGATGCTATGCTACTTATAACAAACATCCAACAACCCACATGGTAAGAGTGTACTGTACCAAAACTATCAGGGGTCTCTGCTGATGATACCTCCTCCGCATGCTTCACAATGACCATCTCAGGCTTGGGATATCTGCATGCTAAAAATATTCTAATATCAAAATGTATTCAAGCACAAATTAAAATGTGTATAAATGTTAAAATGTATATGAAGTTTAAACATGCCATATGCTAGCATATAGGCAATCCCTCCTTTGTACAGTAGTGCGGGACTAAAAAACCAACAATATAAATTTGACATATATAAGCAGTCTTAATAACCAGTGTGGACTGTGATGGAGCCTCCTATAATCTCAGCACTCAGCAAACAGAAAGAAAGATCATGAATTTGAAGGAAGCCTAGGTAAAAGAATGAGATCCTGCCTCAAGAACAAAAACAAATCAAGATTATAAAATTAAAAATTAAACTAAAATTAAATATATAAAATAAACTAACCAATATGGCCTAGGGTACACTGCAGTGATAGAGAATTTGCCCAGTGTACATGAGGCCTTGGTTTCAATCCCTAGAATAGACACAGACAGACAGACAGAATCTTCATCTATTAAGCAGAAATAATTCCTTCTCTATGCAAGAATAATAAACAGAATAACTATCTGAAAATTCAATTCATCATGTGGTATCCAGCAAATATGGGTAAGTAATGATAGCAAAGATGGTCTTCACAGTAGCAAGACTTAGACAGTAGGAGTATAGCTTCTACAAAATACAAAAAACTAAGCCAGGTGCCAGTGGTTCACACCTGTAATCCTAGCTACTCAGGAGGCTGAGATCTGAGGATTGAAGTTCAAAGCCAGCCTGGGCAGGAAAAGTCTGTTCTGTGAGACTCCTATCTCCAATTAATCACAGAAAACCGGAAGTGGTGCTGTGGCTCAAGTGGTAAGAGTCCTCGCCTTGAGCTGAAGAGCTCAGTGACAGCACCCAGGCCCAGAGTTCAAACCCTACAACTGACAAAAAACACAATAAAATAAAAATGTATATATACATATATATACACATATATTTGTGTGCATATATATATATAACTATTAAAAAATAAAAATTCAGAAATCATGTTACAAAATACTAGGATGACTTGAAATTTACAAATGTTTTCACAAAACAAGATACTAAATAATCTCAGCTAAACTCAGAAAAGACAGAAAATCTAAATTAAACCAAATAAAAAGATCCTTCTAGGTTAAATGGCCCTGCAACTTTCAGATTCATCAACAGTAATGGCTTTGGCAGCTACTTTTTAGGTGCGTAAAACAATGACCCCCTGAACAGTCATAACCTAGATATTAGCAAAAATACCATGAAGGCTGAAGAGCTCTAACAAAGTGATAGATGTTCTGGATAGCTGGGAAGATAAAAGTATCAGTCTTTGAAGCACCTATTAAGATTAACCCCTAGCCTGGGGTGGATGGCTCAGGCCTGTAATCTAAGCTACTCAGGAGGCTGAGATCTGGGGATCATGTTTCAAGGTTAGTCCTGGCAGAAAAGTCCCCAGGAGACTCTTATCTCCAAAAACTCTTATCTCAAAAACCAAAAGTGGAGCTGTGGCTCAAAGTGGTAGAGTGCTAGCTTTGAGCAAAAAGAACCCAAGACCCTGAATTCAAACCCCACAACCAACCAACCAATAAAAGAAAAGAAAGAAAGAGAGTGGGGGAGGTGGGGGAAGAGAGGGAGAAAGACTAACCCCTACTGCGAAGTGGAGAGTGGACAGTGTTCCTGTGTTTTATGAGGAAACGTAAGAAACTGTGGAAGGGTGACAGAAGAACACATCTTAGAAAATGTCGCAGAATGCCAAGAAGCAGACTTCCTTACACAGCAGAAACAGTCTAACACGACCACAAGGAATGAATGAGAACAGAGTGGATGGTCTGAGAGCACTGAGCTGGGGGAGGGGAGCAACTAAGACCAACCAACAATTCCCTAGAATAGGATAGAGTCAAAAAAGCATGCCAATTGAAACAGCAATGTACTGGAGGCATTTGGGATAATGACTTTTATGTCTATAAATAGAAGTAGCCACCAAGAAAAACATTGTATTGAAATACACTAAGGACTCTGACATCTGATAGATAGCAAATTATGCTCATTCTCATTATACTTTTACAAAAAGAAAGAGAGCAATATGTTCAAATATTTCACTGTCAAAAGCCATCAGAATAAATGTTTCAGGTTCTCTACAAATGTTTTTATGCATAAGAACCTCTTAATTACAGTTCATTTAAGGTGATTTTAACATGTAACTACTTGTTTTTATGAGCTTGTTTTCAGTAACTTAAAGCAGACATAAACCCATGAGTCACACAATACAAGGTAGAAGTCCTGTAACACTATGTATGGATTCATTTGGCAGACTGTGCAAGATGCTAATAAAATCCACACCCAAAGATTGAGTCCTTATTTGTTCCAGTTATTTCATACTCATGTACATCCAATGAAACCAGACAAGAATGAGTGTGTCAATGCAAACATCATTATTTTAAGAAAAAACTAAAAGTGTCTCCATTCATAATGATTCAATATCAGGTCCTACCTAGACCCAATACAACCTTCTGGAAGACTATAAATTACTGGCTTTGTTCTTTCAACTTTTTTATCCACAAATTGTTTATAAGAACAATAAAAGCTTGTCATAACTGCTATAAAAATAAGCAGTCACTGTACAGTATTTTCACAATAAAAAAATTAAATTAAAAAAATAAGCAGTCAGTGACTACTGATATGAAAAACATCAGATTAATTACTAATAGTAATTTTTTTTCGGGGGGGGGGGGCACAGTCCTAGGGCTTGAACTCAGGGCCTGGGCACTGTCCCTGAGCTTCTTTTGCTCAAGACTAGTGCTCTACCACTTGAACCACAGTGTCACTTCTGGCTTTTTCTGTGTATGTGGTTCTGAGGAATCAAACCCAGGGCTTCATGCATGCGAGGCAAGCAAACTTACAGCAGTATTCAACTTACGTGAAAGCCATCTTTTCTAAGTTTCTAATGTTTAAAATGTAGTCAGGAAGTGAAGAAGCAACACAACCAAGAAAAACAATTACCTATAAAATTCATTTATTAGAGAAGTAAGAACACCCTGGCAGATTGGTAAGGAATTACATTTCTGTCCTTATCCAGAAACAAATTTGCAAGAAATAAAGGAACAAGCTAAAAGCTGAGACAATGTACTGATACCAGCAAGTTTTAATGGATAATATGAGACTAGAAAGAGCAACTAAAGAAACATTTCATATAAAGCAGTGGCTCTCATCCAGGGTGATTTTGCTAATAACCCTCTTTTACCAATGCCCACATCCCTATCCCTCCAAGAAACATTCACTTATGCCTGTAGACATATTTTGATCAACAAAAGTAGGATGCAAAGATGGAAGGGAGCTTCCAGCATTTAGTGGAGAAGGGACAGGACGTTACTAAATACCTTCAGAAGGTAAGAGCCCCACAGCAAAGGTAAGAAACTTGATATGGAGGAAGGAATGCTAAACGTGTCAGTATGTTACTGGACTAGTCTCCAGTCCACGGACAAATGTTCAAAATAAAGGCCCTAAGCCTAAAAGGGGCTGAGTAACGGACCCCAAAGAAGTGTACAATTTAATCACCAACCTATGAATATGTTACTTTCTGCAGCACAAAGGACTTTGCAGTTATCTAGTCTGGTCCTAAATGTATCACAAGTGTCCTTACAAGAAAGACGCAAAAAGGTCAAAGAGAAAGGAGTTAACAAAAGGGCTGAATCAGAGATTTGAATGGAATGTAAAAAGCTGGAAGGACCAGGAACAAATCCTCTCCAGGAGGACAGACCCTGGTGCCGCTTCTGATGTTACGCCCTGAAGACTCATTTTGGATTTTGTGTCTGAAAAACTCCGAAACAATCCATTCCTATTTTTTTAAGGCACAAAACCTGTAGTAATTTGTTATATAGCAGCAATAAGAAATTAACACAAAGTCTTATAGTTTCTACCTACCCCTCTAGCACACACTATAGGATCCCTGGCCTACCTTCCAGGCATTATAACAATCCTAAGATGCCAGTGACAGCTGCTTAGCTGAACAGTTTTATCTGGTCCCAACCAGATGTGAGTCAGTAGTCCCCTGACCAACACAACCTGGTCTTCCCCTCTTTCTGTGCCTAGTTAGGGCTATACATCACTTATTCCTTTTATTCTCTCAACTAAGACACTATAACATCTTTATTCTTGTACCTTCGTTTACAGTATAAAGGTTTTTCTCCTTGAGCAAAAAGCCAAGATCATCCTTACTCCACCCTAGGGGCAAAGACACTAAAGGAATGACTCCTTTCAGACATAATCCTGAGTAACAGTGTTGGTTGAAAAAACTTCATATTGTCATTAAAGATCCCTAGTGGACCAAGACTCCAGAACAAATCTTAGGCATTATAAGGATTCTAGATATCCAATTTGATATCAGCTTTCTGTCATCTAGCTTTCCACTTTGTCAAAGGCCACTAGACTGTATGGCAAGTTCTCAAAACAAAGCTTTTCATCCTACCTTAAACTATCAAAAAATGAGAGTAGCTACAAGATTACAGTTGTGAATTATATGGTGAACATAAATGGATGCAGACACATAATTTTTAAAAAAAAATTACACCTGAGGAGGCTGAGAAATAAGGATTGAGGTTGAAAGACAGTGTGGGAGACTCTCCACTTAAACACTAAAAAGCCAGAAGTAGAGCCTTGACTCAAGGGATAGAACACTAGCTTTGAGCAAAAAAAGCTCAGGGACAGTGCCCAGGCCCTGAGTTCAAGCCCCAGGATCAGCATGTATGCATGCACGCACATGCACACACGCACGCACACACACACACACAATATTTAGCCAGGCACTGGTAGCTCATGCAGTAATCCTGCGACTTGGGAGGCTGAAACCAGGATAACTGAGGCCAGTGCCAGCAGAAAAGTCTGAGAGACTCCATCTCCAATTAACCCACAAAATGCCAGACTGAAGGCATGATTCAGTTGTGTAATGCCAGCTGTGAGGAAGCAAGCTAAATGAGATTGAGAGAGCTTGATTTCAACCTCAGTACTAGCAAAAAAAAAAAAAAGTAAACCATTTCCATTTATACAGAGAAACAAAAAATGCAAGCTAATTAAGATTCATTACGGATAGAAAAACCATTCTATTTATCTCAATCTCTCTCTCTCTTTTTTTTTTGCCAGTCCTGGGGCTTGAACTCAGGGCCTGGACACTGTCCCTGAGCTGCTTTTGCTCAAGGCTAACTCTCTAGCACTTGAGTGCCACTTCCAGCTTTTTCTGTTTATGTGGTGTTGAGGAATTGAACCCAGGGCCTCATGCATGAGAGGCAAGCACTCTACCACTGAGCCACCTTCCTAGTCCTCAATACATCTTCTTATTTTCTGTATGAAAAAAAATTGAGAGGCAGTCATGGGACTTGAACTCAGGCCCTTGAGCTTGCTCCACTTGCTTGCTTAGCCTGGCACCCCACCACTTGAGTTATGCCTCCAGCTCAGTTTTTGCTGATTATTTTGGAGTTAAAATCTACTGAACTTTTTTGTCTGGGCTGGTTTTAATCATCTGGATCTCAGCCTTCTGAGTAACTAGAATTATAGGTATGAGTCACTGGCACCAGGCTAAAATAAACGTTTAAAGAAAGTCCTAAATGCACATTTAACAAAAAATATTCCCTAGGAAGTTTAATTTCAAATCATATCTCTCATCCTAATTCTACAATAAGCACTAATTATGGCACTTTAAAAAAAAAACAAGCCAATGGCTAAGATGGCCGTCACTCTATGGTACTCACACAATGTGCCACATCGAAGGAGATGCGCTGCATTATAAAGGAGCACGGGCCCATTCATTCTTCCACATCCACCCCACTCTTGGAAAACAGAAGCCATACCTTGGAAACCTTCAGGCAGTCCTGCAGAGAGGCCCAAGTAGCTAAGAAGGAGACATCTTTAGTCTTGGCCAACAGCCATATGAGTATGCCTTTCTGGAATCCACCAACCCCAATCAAGACCACATATGATACAGCCTTAGCCAAAAGCTTGATTTCAACTTCATGTGAGACTATGAACAAGCAATATCAACTAAGCTGCTTTAGGATTCCTATGTGTCAGAAATTGTGAGGTGCTTGTTTGATGCCTCTGTGTTTTAGAATGATTTGATAGAAACGGATGGCCACTAATTCATTATGCTTTGAGCATTGTTATCTTTCAAAACCAAAATTTCTATTTTAAGTTTTAGAAATCAGTTATACATAGCAATACTAGTTGTAAAATTATAAAATTGCAAAAATTAGGGAAAACTGAAAAGGAACTGTAATAATGTCAGCATCCCAGCCTGGGAACAATGAGCCAACATGGCCCTATCAGAAGAAAACAAACTGCCCCAGAAGAAGAGAAATCAAGTTGAGCAGGTAAGGCAGGACTGCAACATGAACTGTTTTCAAAATTGGCAAGAAACCACTTCGTAGTTTTAAAAAAATCACAGTATTCTATTTCACTATAAGAAGGCATCCCACAAAGTATGCCTTATCTACTACAAATTGAATCTAAAGCTTTATCTTGTCACAAACTACACCACAGGCCTACAGACACATAAGAAAGATAAACACATAAGAAATACGTAAGAAAAATAAAGACACTGTACCCAAATTCAGCAATGGCTTTCACCAATCATGTTAAAGCATAAATGACTTTTCTTTGGTACTGTTCACAACCAAGCCAAAACACTTCATTAGATCACGTAAGCACCCTTTACAAGGACTCACAGATTCCTGTATTAAAAAGTCCCTTTAACAGTGAGTTTATTTCACTAGGAAATGCAGTTAGTACACATATATTTAGTACATTTCTTGCATATATTATATACACTATTGAAAAATCAACCAAAGAAAAACACGACAGGCTTTTGTCTGGTGGCTACTGATTTCAGCAATTAAATGAGCTGTATGCATTGCTAAATCAACAAAATCCTGCTTGCCTTACATGATTAATGAATAAGGTAATTTACTAAGTGACAATTCTCCATAATAACTATGTGTAAGGACACAAGAAACAATAAGTGAACACGAAGACTGTACTAAAAATTAAAGCAACAGCATCTCTAAGTCATCAATTCAAAGGGCAGTAATTTTGGTGTAATAATATCAGCAAAAACAGCCAGTTTAAACTCTAAAGTTCCAAGTTTAATAAATGATTAGGATCAGACCACCACATTATTTCCCTGCTCTTTTGCCTATTTCTAATAAAAAAGACAAATTACCAAGTTCTTTCATATAACTTACGTAATCAAGCTTAAATGACGTTACTAATTGACTGAAGCTGTTAAGCCCTTTTCAGAATATTCTAAACCTACATTAAAAAAATATATTATCTTCATTCCTCATTCCTACCACTTCACTGCTGGCATATGCAAAAACAATAATGTGATAAAACTGTATCCAGTTGTATTTGCAGAACAATAATTATTTATTTCCAATAAATGCCACATACTGAATTGTGGGACCTTCCAACCTTGCAAAATGCTGACAATGCAGAATTTTCAAGAAGTTATTTAAGAAAAGGCAACATTCAGAGGAAAGGGTTGACACTGCCCAAAAGGAACTGTACTCTTTACCTGACTTATGTACTGGTAATCCCTTGGTACATCACCTTTGTAATAACAGCAAGAAAATGAATTTTTTAAAAAAAGAAAAGGCAAAATGCACATTCAAATATGGAGAGAGACTACGGAGACTATGGAGAAAGATTACAAAAATTAACATGATTGTCTAAAACTTTGTCACAAATTACACCACAGGTGTAGACTATACTGTTTTCCAAAGAGCATGTTTTCATTAAAACCATACTGAGCACACACATAGATTAAAATATACTAATATTCCGGTGTGATTTCCTGTAACATCATAATGAATTATCCAATACTTTAAACTGATCCACAACTACTTGAAGAGGGGAGTAGGAGGTGGGGAGGACGTTAAACAATAAAAAGTTTGCTTTACCCAAAGTAGACAACTTTACCTCCACTCAAGCACACAGGCTAACAACACACTTTAACTCCATCTGGTAAGTCAAACTCCCCATTCCAAATCCATGTGCTTTAAATTTCAGAATCTATGGAATGTTTATACACTTAGTAACTTCAGAAGGAAAAAGGCTCTGTGTTTTAAAACTTTCAAACACACCAGAATTTAATATGAAATAGTAACAATGTGTTTTGATGTATACAACAGTATTGAAGTGGCACCAAAAACAAAAACAAAGACACACATTTTAAAGACTGAATCCATTTTGGTCCTCTGCTACTTCTGGCCTTTTTTTCCTGAACTTTCAGCTTTTTCGCCTAAACTCAAATTCTGACCTACTACATTCTACACTTGCTTTAAAAATATCCTATTTTAACATGCTAGCTTAAAAATAGCTTTGCTTTCATCCTTCCAAATGACTTTTAAGCACAAGAATGCTTTTTATGGTGGAGCCACAGATTTCCTCCACCCTCAATACCAAATACCTTTATTTCATTCTTTCAAACTCTGCTGAAACACCACTAGAGGAGTTGAATTTGAACCTCTCTGAGCTTACACGGACATATCTGTGGATGTTGGCTTGATCCTTTTGTTTTTTTTTCCATTTCCCAGGGGAAAAAATATGCTTCCTTGGGTTGCTTCCATGAATACAACCAGATGTGCATGGATTCCTGACTTAGGAAGGTAACACCCCTCTTTCGGGAGGGCGTCCACACATCTTCATGGGATAACTGTCCAAGAAAGTTTCTTCCTGCCTACAGGGGGCTGGCAGCACTTCCTGGGCACGGGCCGGGCTCGCCACCCTCACGGATGCCGGCAGTGGCTGGAGGGCAGGGGGCTGGGAGGGGGCACGGGACCTATCACAACAAAATCCCAACATGGCAGGTTGGCACTTCGTGCTGAAACTCCGGGCTCGGGGGCCTTGGCGCCGGCTGCCTGGCAGGATCCACGCCGGTCCTCCGGCCTCGGGGGCACTCGGGAGGTGGGCAGTCTCCCCCTACCCCCCTCGGCCGTGACCCGCGCGGGGCCACGGTGGCAGCCGGGTGGGGCGGGCGGTGGCGAGGGTCCAGGGCCGAGGACCAGGAGAGGC
>NW_012267621.1:167297-208091 GCF_000151885.1 Dipodomys ordii | reverse complement strand
TAAGAAACACACATCAGGTCATCTTGAACCATCCATTCCTGCTCAAGCCTCAACCGATGGCATTGCAAAGTGATCACAGGCATTAGTTCAGACCCGTGAGCGGGGCCGCGCAGGCGCGGTGCGCGGGGCCGCGAGCGGACCTCCCTCCCGGCTTACGAGTCTGCACTTGCCTCGGCGCTGGTGGCGCGGAGGCTGGGAGGGGCGCGGCCTGGGTGTTGGCATTCACCACGCCTATATCCACCCGAGGGAAGAAGGGGAAAACAATCTTGGGAACCTAAGCCAGGTTGGGTTGTGCGGCTGCTGCCTCCGGTCCCCCATCCGCCCTTCAGGACGGTGCGGAGCCACTGGGGTCGCAGCGCCCTGCTCCGGCCTTGGAGGAGCAAAGCGCCCGAGCCCGGTCGCGCCCCCCGCGGCCCGGCCCGCGGGCGCCCTGGCTGCTCCCTGAGCAGGCGGCGAGGCCGGTTCTACCCGTTCTCGGGAAGGAGGTTTTGAGACTGAGACCTGGAGGCGAGAACACCTTTCTCCAGCCCTGATGACAGCAGGTTGCTGATTGCTGTAGCCAGCCTGTTGTGATTTACTCCCCACCCCTCCCAGTCCAATGGCGGAGCCGAGCCTAAGATTCTTCACGATTTCCACCTGCCCAGGTCCTAGGTGAAAGGGTCTCCTGTTCCATCAAGCTTTCCCTTCTTCTTGTGAGGGTGAAGAACTCTGCTTTATTGAACCTGCTTAAAGTCAGTTAGGAATCCTGTCTTAGAAAGTAAATCTACTTAGATAACAAATCTGCTCAAGTGTAATCAAGATCTAAATAAATCCCCTCTGCATCAAGAGTACGTTCTTAAATCGGCCCGTTTTATCCAGGGGATGGAATATATATATATATATATATATATATATATATATATATATATATATATATGATTCAAAATCACAGATCAAAAATATTTTTAAAACATGGGTCTTCCCTGGGCGCCTAGATTTTCTTGTCATTCTGGTAACAATAGTATGTACACAGTATTTGCATATTATTAACATTATAATAGGTATTATCGTAGCTTGAAGATGGTCTAAAAAAGTATTTGGGAAGGCTCAGCCATCTGAGTTTCAACAAGCACTCTAGTTAAAAATGATGCATACAAATTTGAATAACTGCTGTAAACATGGAAAGTGATGCGTTTTTTTTATATATTTCACCTCTGTGGAGGTAATAATAACAATTAAGAATGCTCTCTGCTGGGAGAGCCTGTAGTTTAGGCTACTTGAGAGGCCGAATCAGGAAGATAACCCTTGAGTCCACAATTTCAACACCAACCTGGACAAAATGGTGAGACTGTCTCAATTAAACAAAAACAATTTCTCTATAGAAAATGCAAGCCTTTTGAGTGTAGGAGCTCTGTCTTGTCCCCAAAACACTGCCCTATCCCAATCTTCACTGGAATCCTCTGAAGTTATATCAGTGGTGGGTACCCAAGATTATAACCCCATTCATCCCATGATACCCCCTGTGCCTAAGAGATTCTGATACATTGGGCTTGGGTTAGGGCCTGGGAAGTGAGGCCAAAAGCTTCTCTGTATATCCCAGTTCCTAACAGTCTCTAGGTCAGCAGTTTAGCCTGGAGACTCCAGAGACAGATTACTATAAATAGGATTTCTGAATCAACCATTGCCTAATTTATATTAGATTCCCAATGGATTTCATCTCTTGCTTTTTAATCCCTGTGTAATTCCACTTACATTAATAGTAGGCTTGCCCATGTGACTTATGTTAGCCAATAAGAGATACCAAAACATGAGCTAACTAGCGTTGCTCATTGGGGCTTATTGTAATGTTTTCACCAGATTAAGAATATTCAATTCTGTTATAAAACAATAATTAAAATGTAGGAACAAGATACTTATGAGACATGTTATGCCTTGAGTAAATATGTTTGGGGGGGGTTATGGTGGATATCAATTTAAAAACATGCTTTCCATAGAAAGTAGTAAAAGAATGAATAGGCTTTTACATATTAAGAAGACACACACACACAAAATTCCATCTATTCTTTTCAACATGGGGTTGGAGGTATAGCTCAGTGGGAGGCTCTAACATGTGCAAGGCTCTTGGTTCAAATTCCCAGTGCCACCACAACCACATACACACGCACACACACACACACACACGCACACACACACACACACACGCACACACACACACACTATAGTAGTCCATGCTAAATTGAGCATCTATTGGTGACACCTATTGTAAATACACCATAGCCTCATGTCTCTGCCCAAGAAACTCAGATAACCATAACTACAATTTGATCCTTATACTATCTGTAGGAAAGACTAGCACTACAGAAAAGAAAAGGAATATGAAACATTACATAAAACTGAATTGAGGTTACTATGGTTCTCACTGACTCTCCTAAACCTGTTAATCTATGTTATTTCTTGCCCTTGCTTGATAACCCATTCTGATAACTACTGATGCTCTTTGAGTGAACACATTACAACAAAACTTAGTGGTCTAAATAACTAATTTATTTTGCTCATGATTTTATGACTCAGAAACGTGGGATAGGCTTACTTGGGAAAATCTTTTTTTTTTTTTTGTCGGTCGTGGGGCTTGAACTCTGGGCCTGAGTGCTGTCCCTCAGCTCTTCAGCTCAAGGCGAGCGCTCTACCACTTGAGCTACAGCGCCACTTCCTACTTGGGAAAATCTTGCTGAAGTCTCTTGTGTTATGGCAATCAGATGCCAACTGTAGCTGAAGTCATTTGAAGGTTCAACAAGGCTAAACTTCCTAAATGATTTTCTCATATGGTGGACTGGCAGGAAGCTCAGCCCCTTCTGTAATGGTAAACTCCTCTCCTGGCAACCTGCTTTCTTCCAGAGTAAGAGTCTGAAAAGAAGCAGGCACAGAGACTTTACTAGCCCATCCCAGTAAGTCATGCAGCATCACCTACATTAAATTCTACTGGCTATAAGCAAACCACTAAGGCCAGTCCATATTTAATGCAAGGTTGCATAGATACCATCACTCAATAGGAATAATGCCAAAGAACTTGAAGTTTGAAGTTTCCATATAGGCAATGTGATTCTAACATTTTAATTTGGTCTATACACCTGTTTTTTCTAGGGGACAAGCACAGTTTGGAAGGATGTTTGGAGGCTTCATTGCATCAAGGTAAGAAACACACATCAGGTCATCTTGAACCATCCATTCCTGCTCAAGCCTCAACCGATGGCATTGCAAAGTGATCACAGGCATTAGTTCAGACCCAGAGTGCCATTTATTAGTTGTAGGACCTTGAGCTAATAAATCACCATTTCCAGGGTTGCTCATCTATTTGATAATGATAAGGACATGGTGCTCAGTTTGTTAATCTGTTAAATGGAGATCAGGGCATTTGCATTATAGAGTTATAGTTAATTATTACAAGTTATAGTTAGGAGATAATGCATATCAAAATTTTCAAACATCTGGTATATAGTAATTGCTCAGTAAATATCACCTGTCATTGTCTAATTCCCACGGACCTCTCAAGCCTCTTTCAGATAGAAATTCAGATAGGAAATCAGATAGAAATCTGAATTCCTGTCAAGTCAGGACTGATTGACCTTTTCAGGGAACTCAGCATTCTGAGAGTTCATGATGCGAGGAGGCACTCCGAACTCCCAATCCATGTGAGTCTCACAGCTTGGCTATTCATGCCCTCACAAAGATCCATAGGTTGGTATAGAAAATTGACTGTGAGAGATTCCCTTCCATTGCATTTATGAAGGCTGAGAAGTGCCATGACCTGCTGTTTTGCAAAATGGTAGTCCTCAAAAGGCATTGTATACTTCCAGGCCCAGCCCCAAGTTGTTCTTAAGAACCAGGTACTCATTGAGGTAAGTCTCAGTGCAGTGAGAGGTTCAAGAACTAGGAGTCCCAGTGTTTGAGAGTGAGAGAAGAAAGATGTACAGTTCAAGAGGGAGCAAATGTACCCTTCCTCTGCCTTTTTTCTCTGCAGACCCTCAACAACTTAAATAATACCCAATAGACTTGACGAGGGCTCTTTTTGGTTCAGATGCTAATCTCCTTTAGAAATACTCAGAGACTCATCCAGAAATAATTATTTATCAGCTATCTGACAAATTAAAATTAGCCACCATGGCCTAGTATGGTAGTACTCCCTGTAACCACAGTCCTTTGAAGGCTGAGGCAGGAAATCTCAAGTTTAAGGTCACCTTGGGATATAAATCCCTGGCTAAATAAACAAGTAAGTTTGCCTGTCATTCTAAATTAATTTATAAAGCCAGGGCAATTGCAATCAAATTCTCAGCTGAGTTTATATGCAGTTGTCACATATATGAAAAATTATAAAAGTGATATTAAAATTCATATTGAAATGTAAATGGACAGGCATACCCTATGCCACTACAAACCCTAACTCTAACAAACTCATTTATTCAATTCGAACATCAAATCTCCCCAACAGGCCTATGCATCGAATACTTGGTCCCCGGATGATGGCACTATTTGGAGAGCTCACTGTAATTTTGGGAGGTGGGCTCCACTGGAAGAAGTAGTTCACTGAGGGCATGCATTTGAAGACTATAGGAGGTCTTCAGGCTACTCTCTTGCTCTCCTTCCTGTGTAGCATCAGGTGAACAATTGAACAATTTCCTCTGCACATGTTCCTGTCTCTGTTATGTTCTGCCCCCAGCACACAGGGTTAAGAAACCATGGATTAAACCCTCTGAGCTCATGATCCAAAATAAACATTTCCACTTAAGTTTGTGTCTGTCAGGTACTTGATCACACATACACACACACACACACACACACACACACACACACACACACAAGGCATCACTGTAGCAACTTAGATAAATTGCTTATCATTCTAAACCTTGGTTTGGGTAATGATATTAAAATATTTCTCCCATTGGGATGATGTATAATCAATATATATCATGTAGTAGATACTCAACAAATGATAGCATCTTAGTCCATTAGGATTAAAGGATTAAAGTGAACAGAAAACAGAATATCTAGTAGTAGCAGACTATATAACTTTAAAGCTAAAAGAAAGAATAAAACAAGGCCCATTCCTTTGAGTGTAACTGATTATTTAGGAACAAGGTTGAGCAGATAAATGTGGGAGCCATCAGAAACCAGGTACCAATTAGAACTATGGGACTGGCCAAGTAGAGAGGGAGATGATAGAAAGGTCTGGCTCAGACTCTTCACCACTTGAAGTTTTTAAGAAACAGGTGGCAGCAAGGTAGGTGAAAAAGAGAGCATGGTGGTACATATAGTCCTTCCTGTTTATATCATTACAGATGCCTGGGATGATGGAGCCTGGTGTAATACTCACCATCTGTCTTATTGGGATACTAAACTTTTTTAAAATAACTTTTTCTTTTGCACTTTGTTTTGCTTGAATTGTTCACAATAAGTGTGCATTATTTAAACAAAAAGCTTTTCTTCTAAAGAAAGAACTGTGAAATGCTTTTGGCATGAAAACACCTGGGAAATCTGAAACAAATCTCTTCTGTTGGATCCTTTGAATTTCTGAATACTAACCATTCAATCCTGACACTGGAGTAGTGGGGTTTGAGCTCAGGGACTTTTATTAGCTAGGTAATTACTCTACCACCTGAGCCATAACCCAGGCCTCTTTTAATCACCCATTTCACTTGGTTTCTTTACATTTCATTGTTTCTTTCAATAAGGTTTCACCTGCTAATTGAAGAGTACCAATCGCAGAGGGAAAAAAAAGTATCTCATGGGAGGAGGACAGGCAATTTAAAAAAGGGGACTATCAGTTGGAGCTGAAAACTGCTGTGCTTAATTTCATAGCAAAAGTCATATTTATCTTCTCATAAACATAGCTATATATAATAAGACTGCAAACTGTCCATCATCAATATAAAAATCACACATATACATAGATACACACAGACACACACACACAGACACAGACACAAGCACACACACACACACTTGCCAATTCTTTCTTTGATAACTTTTCTTCTCTGGTTTGCCCTCTTGGTTTAAGGTCAGGAATGGATTTTGATTAAGTATAAGCAAGAAGGCTAAGAAATGATTGAAAAATGATTCATTCCAACATAAAGGTCACTGGAAAAAACTGAATGCCCATGTTTGCTTTTAGAAGAAAACTGAGGTATTGAAATTGTTTTCTGAAAGCCTTTTCCAAAGATATAAAATTATACGCTACACCATATCTGAGTTTCACCTACTGACAATCAAAAATACAACATTCAATCAAAAGATTGATTGAATTACAAGATAGCATTGAGAAAAATTCATTTTAAAATAAGAAAATGTAAGAAATAGAAAAAATGATAAAATTAGATAAGCAGGCCCAGTAGTAATAGAAAAATTAAGAAAATACAACAGTTTTAAAAGCACAATGAAGAAAATTGTTAAAGAAACATGAGAAGAAAATTTCACAGAAGTGAATACTACTTGTCCCAGATTCAGAATCTATGAAGAGCTGAGAATACAGGATGAAAAAAAAATGTTCTCTGAAGTGTGTTGTGAAGAACACTGCAGGTCAATAGGGCAAAGAAAAGATCCAGAGGACAATGGGCCAAAATTTCAAAATACAGAGGAAAATTATTTCCAAACTAGATTTCTATTTCCAGAAATGGAGTGGAAGGTAGGATTATGTACTTTCTAGACAGTGAAGTCTTAAATTAATTATGTCTTCTAGTTCATGTCAGGAAGAAACTAGAAGATAGATCAAACTGTAAGGGAAAGCCAAAAGAATAAGGAAATTAATCCTACACAAGAGTTTGGCAAACCAATCAACAGAATGACAGGTGTAGAAAGCCAGTCATCTACATGGGAGCAGAATGATGGAGGCTATAGGAAGGATATGGGAAGCTATGGCTCTGTGGTATTACAGCTTAAATATGTTGGTTTTCAGCCACAGTTCCTGTCTCAAAACTCCTTCCCCCAAAAAGGCCACAGAAACCATTATTTATGTTCTCCAAGTAAAGTCATAGAAATCCTAAAGTTCCACTGTCTTTCTGTCCTGAAATTACTAATAACAAAATTCTCATAAGTGAGAAGTGGCGCTGTGGCTCAAGTGGTAGAGTGCTCCTCTTGAGCTGATGGGCTCAGGGGCAGCACCCAGGCCCCAGAGTTCAATCCCCACGACCACCACCACCAACAACAAAAATACCTGCGAATAGTTACAAACGAATTAACTGAAGTATAATAATAGACTCTGTGGAGAGCTCAAATAGTATATATTTTTAGTATAGTAAATTTTTTAGAAAGACTAGGTCAAAGACAAATGAAGAGGGGAAGAGGAGGAGAATGCAATCAAGAATTCATTGTATATTCCACAAAATTACAAAAAGTAGGGGGTGGAGGTGTGTGACAATGTTGAAGAGGGTGACACTGATCAAGAAGCATTGTATTCATAAACTGCTTTATTAAGTGGCAGCTCCTTTGAACAAATACTTAAAAGATTTTTTTAATTTAAAAACTACCTTGTATTGATAGTAGATCATAGGTCACCACAATCAGAAGGGTCCTTGCTCCATAGCTGAAAAGGAAGGAATGACGCCTAGAGAAGCCTAAGACAATCAGAACAGACAGGCCTTGCCAATCAGTAGATTCGCTTTAGATCATAACTGTTTCTTGTCCATCCAAATTTCTACATGTTCACTCATGCTAATGCAATGAAGTCTCCATAAAAGCCTAAATGGACTGATTTGGAGAGCTTCAGGAGAGCTGAGCACATAGCTGCTCACAGAGGGCAGCTTGTATGGCTTCATCTGGATCCTTTGGGATTATCTTTGCAATCAACCCATCAACACCTTTCCCTAAATTTGGTGAGCTGCTTAAGCAAATTAGCAAGTCTGAGGGGGAACCTGGATTTATAGTTCACAGCTCAGAAACACATATATTTTTCTGGACCTCATAGATTTTTTTTCCTAGACCCAATAGATTTTTCTGGTACATATAAAAATAACAAATGGACAGTTATGCTTTTGAGGAAGAATCTGAAGCTTGGTTAGTGATAAATATCTAGAAAACGATGCAAACAAAAACGGAGACAATTATTAACTCTGGTAAATAAAAAAATGCACTAAAGGGAATTATATATTAAAAGGTAAGTAGTATTACAAGAAAATATAATAGAATATTGATTTAACCAAAAGTTAAGCTATATCTAAATTGGGCTGAAGGGGGAAGGATTTCTCACCTCAGACTGCCAGCCCAAAATGTACACTGAGTGTTTTACACAAGAAAAATTAAATCCTACAACTTCTGGAGGCAATCCAAAACCTCTGTCTTCTCTTAGCTTAAAGGAAGTTCAGATTTTGAAGCCTACTTACATGATGTATGTGTGGGGGGGGGGGAAGGGGAGGTTGTTGTTTTGGGTCTGGTCATGGGGCCTGAACTCTGGGCCTGGGCACTGTCCCTCAGCTCTTCACCTCAAGGCTAGCACTCTACCACTTGAGCCACAGTGCCACTTCCGGCTTTTTTTCTTTTTGCTTATGTGGTGCTGAGGAATCGAACCCAGGGCCTCATGCATGCAAGGCAAACGCTCTACCACTGAGCCACCTTCCCAGCCCTGTGTGTGTGTTTTCTATGATGGGGAAGCAAGCAAGCTCCAGTTTATGCATGTGTGAGACAACGATGACATAACTTTAAACAATCAACATGCAATTTAACAAAAAAGAATTCTGAAAAGTTTAAATATTTCTTCTCTGGGGTGTATTAGTAGGAAGGGGAAGACAAATGGAGGGGTAGGGAAGGTAGATATAAAATAAAATATATATGTGTGTGAAAGTGGAACAGGCATCCTGAGGAAAGTGGATTGGGAAAGAGAGAGGGTGGAAGGAGAATAGGAGAGGGATGATTATGATCAAGAGGCATCGCATACACAAATAGACTTGTTAAAATGAAACCTTGTACAACTAATTGATGGTAACATTTTAAAACTAAATATCTTTATCTAACAGGGTTGAGAGTGTTTGTTCTCTTCCTCCTCCTCTTCCTCCTCCTGCTTCCTCTTCATCTTCTACTATTACTACTTACTATTACTCTCTCCTGCCTTGCAACTGGAGCATAATAAACCCCACTGAAAGCCAAAGGTCCCATTCATAACCTATTGTTGTGGTCAATACATGTTTTCTCCAGAGAACAAAGAGAAGGGCCAAGGCTCAAGGGATAAGTGGAAGAAACCAACACAATAAAACAATTTGTAAAATAGAGAAATAATAGGTTCAATGATAATATTTCCCCAGAAGAAACTTAGGCAAAAGTTTAAAATAGCTGCTCTTGTGAGGCAAAAATTGGAAACAGACAGTTGGACTGGGAACTGAAGTTTTTTAATTAATTTATTTATTTAATTATTTTGCCAGTCATGGGGATTAATAAACTCTAGGCCTGGGCACTGTCCCGAGCTCCTTTTGCTCATGTCTAGCATTCAATCATTTGAACCACAGCGCCACTTCCAGCTTTTTCTGTGATTAATTGGAGGTTAGAGTCTCATGGACTTTCCTGCCTGGGCTGATTTTGAACCTTGATCCTCATATCTCATTCTCCTAAGTAGCTAGGATTATAGGTATGAGCCACCAGTGCCTCCATTGCAATTTTTGTTAATAGTATAAATCCTGTAAATGGGCTGAGGGTTTGGCTCAAATGGTAGAATGTCTGCCTAGCAAGCATGAGGCCCAAGTTCAAATCCCAGTGCTGAAAAAAAAACCTGTAAAATGATTCGACTTTTATAAGTAGTTATAAAATAATGTTAAGTGCTCTTTGAATTTACAATGAGAAAATCATGGATAATCTTCTGCCAAGCAATTTCAGCTAAGCAATGGGAAGTCAGGTCACATTCTAATGGGTGGAAAAGAGAAGCTAAGCTGAAAGTGAATTCTATAAAACAGCTAAAATGTATCAAATGGTTAATTAATATCTTTATCTGTCTGCTGGTGTTTTAATGAGATCTGAATATGAAATGCTACTTAGGCTGATACATTTAACCAGTGTCTAATAATATGCATAATTTTAGGATTCATAATGTCGATTTTTATTTTTAATTATTAAAATAATTTCTATTAGTTTTCAGCCTGTTTGTTCCCAGATATTACCTTGCCTCTCATATCAGTTTCTCCTGTTGTATTTCCTTTGCAAATCTTCCAAACTCAGAGTTTGAACTTCTTTCATCTCTAATATATTTTCTCTAATTGCTATGCATTCTACCCATTTAAAGTTTGTTTGTTTGTTGGGTTTTTGGTTGGTCCGGGATCTGAACCCAGGGCCTGGGCACTGTACCTGACCTCTTTTGCTCAAGGCTAGGGCTCTACCACTTTGAGCTATAGCTCTACTTCTAGTTTTCTGGCAGTTAATTGGAGATAAGAGTCTCATGGCCTTTCCTGCCCAGGCTAGCTTTGAACTTCAATCCTCAGATTTCAGCCTCCAGGATTACAGGTATGAGCCACCAGCACTTCCCTTCATTTAAGTATTTTTAAAATCTTATTTCCTGTTTTCCATCCTGGTCATCCTTAACAAAGTTTAAACATCAAAATTGTCTAGTGGAATGTCACTGTGGCATCGCTGTCTGTGCCTTCAAACAGAATGTCCAGTCCTAACCTCTACATCTTAAGGAATGGATTCCTTGTTCTGACTGGAAGCTGCTCTCCCAGATTCGTTTTTCATCACTTCCTCCTTTTTGAGCCAAGCACACTCCCTATCCTCTCCATGGTTTGCTCTTTCCAGGCCTAAGCTCACATCACCATCTCCATTCACAGCCCAGTCACCTCCATCCTCTCTCCTTGTCTAATCCTTTGCTTTCTTCAGAGGCAGGTCAAATGCTTTCTGAGAAGGTTCCATGTGGCTCTGGCTTGCTATGAAGAAATGAGTTCTTCTAAAGCTTAGCTTTACCTTCTTTGAACCTGCTTCTTATGCTCTAGTACTTACAAGGCCTCACTTACAAACACCATAAACAGTGCCTCCCTATCCAATTCATTTTTTGCTTCCCCTTGGCGGCTAACATTGTATTCTACTCAGACATCCTCAAGATATTTGTGGCATTCTTAAATTATATGGCCAAACAATATTTGACTTTATGGCATACTGGCATTTGAAAGGCAAAGGAGACTAGCAACCTTGGTGAACTGTTATCATAAGACTGGCCCACTTTACTCCAAGTCTCAGAAGATTTATAAAAAACAACAACTATAACCCAAGATCATAACCACAGTATAAATAAAGGTTAAAAGCAGAGGCATTCAAGTCAGAACAAGCTGAACTAAAATTTTGCCGATTCTTGGACCAGCTAACCTCTTTGGACCTCAGTTTCCTTCTTGGCAAAATTTAGGGATGATGGTATCTACTTCCCAAAGCTATTCAGACACTTAGATAATGTCATGCAGAGTTTTTGGCAATGGCTAGAGAGCATCACAAGCATTTGAAAAATGATAGCTTCTTGTAGAAAAAAGAGAGCTATTGTTAGGCAGTTACCAAGAGCACTAGTTTAGGAATCAGACTCTAATGTGAGGAATTCCTATTTTAAAATGATAGCTCTTAGCCTTGAGCAAAAACAGCTTAGAGACAGTACCCAGGCCCTGAATGCAAGCCCTAGGACCAGTACTCATGCATGTATGCACACAGGTGCAGGCCATGCACGTGTGTGCATGCGCGCACACACACACAGATTCATAACTATTTAGTAAAAGGCTCATAACTCTGGTCAGAGCAGTTGTGGGTTTTCCCAAATTGTGGCTAATTGTGTTTTCTTTCCCTTTCTTATCTTCTCAGACCCATTAGGATCCCTATTTCCAGAATCAACTACCATGGTGGTTTTCCACCATGAGAAAAGTCCTTCAAAGGTTCATGTTAACCAGCATAGGGTTCCACAGAGAAAAAGAGAGTTCTGTTTTCTCCATCCATTCTTTATTTTTAGTATTTTATTAGTACATTATATTGCATAGAGGCATTTCTATGTTATTCCTATACATGTATATAATGTACTTCATCAAATTCATCCCTTAACCCCCATCCCGACTTAATTGCTATAAAGAGTTAAATGATTAAGTCTGATGATCCACTTCATAGTAATAGCTAATCATTATTTAATATTCAATGTATGACAGATAGGTGCTAGGAACTTTGCATACCGCATCCCCTTTAATCCTCTTAAAACTTGCACAGTAGCTTTGTTTTAATCTCTATAGATAATAATGATGATATCCATAGCTCAGCATTTTGCATGCTTATCATAACTAATTTCATATATATTACCATTCAGTCTTCTTTTATAACCCCATCAGGTAGGAGCTACTTTTAATCTCCATTTTTTATGAGAAGCTAGGGATACAGTCAAGTTAAATAAGCTTGCTCAAGGTCATTCAGCTAATAAATGATAGATAAAGTTCATACTTCTAGTCTCTGTGGCTTCAAAGTTTAAGCTTTTTCCTCTCAAAAGCTCAGCCAAGCTCAGCACAGATTGTTGACCTTAATGCTGAGTTACTGAAACTTTGTCTTCCTGTAAGTCTCAAGAGCTCTCAAATTCAGTCCGTTTTTCCTCTTGATAGCTCCAGTGGCAACATCCCTCAGTAAATTATCTGTGATCTTCCTTGTTTCTTACCAATTTGAATTTCTCCCTATCATTACCCTTTTTAACTATGCCAGACTATTTGTTCATGTAGTATCATCCCTGAAATATTATAAAATACATCTTTGCTTGGGGGAAAATTCAGTGATATAACAGGCTAAATACAGGGTTCATTAAAATCAACCAAAACACAACCAATGTTACTAAGAGTTAATAGATTTCAATTGTGGTCCCTTGTGACTGTTTATTAGCAACCTCCTCTCTGCTAGCACAGCGCTAGGTAAACCTTGTAGCCGATTCCATGTCCTCTTCCCCCTCCAGTGCTTTTTAGATCTCCCTTACTTTAACTACTTATCTGACCAGGTAATTTGAACACCTTCCATTTAATTATATCCTTCCACTTCGTAGTTACTCCTATTCCCACTACACTACTTTTCTTAGAGTTTGTCAACTACATGACTTCTAACGCATTGTCATGACTTTTAACGCATTGACTCTGCCCCATTTTCATTGTGTCTCACTCTTCTCATGTTCTCTCCCCTTTGAACTCAGCTTAAATTCATGGCCTTATATTTTCTCCCTTTGAAACACTATTAACCTCCTTACCCTCCTCTTTCTCTACCCCACGTGTCTGGCAAAATGTCAACTGGCACATCTGCTCCTGAGTAGAAGAAATCAATTTCTTTGTCACAACTTTCTGTATCCCTTTGGGCCCTGTTTTCTCTCACAATAGCCTGCTATCAGGGGCCTATTCTTTCAATCTTGTCTATTCAGGAAGATTACTTCTCTGATTCCTCATCTATAAAATGAGGATTAAAAAGTCCCCACATCATGAAGGTGTTATGAGACTTCATTGAAACCATTTATAAAAAGAACAGCTAGCACCAACCCATGTTCTTTTATCACTTATCTCCCCAAATCCTATGATCACAATTTCTGAAAGAGTTTTAAGATAATGACATCTTCCAGCCTTTAATTGCAGCTACTGCTAAAAATATCTAAGACTGATTGCTTAATCTGACTTTGACCTTGACATATTTAAATACTGACAGTGTATTTGGAAGCCTAGTTTCAGTTTGGGCTAGTGTTTGCTGAATAGTGTTGAGATAATAATTTATTGTCACTATAACATTGTTTCTTTCCCTCTGAATATCAGTAAAAATGTTCAAATGTAATTAAATTATTAACATGAAAAAACAGATAAGGTGCTATCTCAGAAACAGAATACACAAAAATGGGGGCTGGGAAGGTGGCTCAGTAGTAGAGTGCTTGCCTTGCATGCATGAGGCCCTGGGTTCGATTCCTCAGCACCACATAAAGCAAAAAGAAAAAAAGCCAGAAGTGGCGCTGTGGCTCAAGGGGCAGAACGCTAGCCTTGAACTGAAGAGCTGAGGGACAGCACCCAGGCCCAGAGTTCAGACTCCATAACCGGACCAAAAGAATACACAAAAGTGTTAGTGTCTTAATAACTAATTAACTTAATGTGTTTAATACACCATATTCTGCCAGTATCTGGAGTACTCCCTTATCAAGTGGAACAGCCTTTGAATTCATTGCCATTTGGGTATCTATTTGATGCTAAGAAAGTGTGACATATAAAAGTGAAAGGTATATGGAACTCAAAGATCAGAACATTATAAATCAACAAGTCCTTAATAAGTTCCTATTTTTCTCTAAGTTCCTTAAGAGTAAGGACTTTGAATTTTTCATTCCTCTTATCTGTGAATCAGTTATCAAGATCATTTTTTTTTTGGTCGGTCCTGGGGCTTGAACTCTGGGCTTGAGCGCTGTCCCTGAGCTCTTCAGCTCAAGGCGAGCGCTCTACCACTTGAGCCACAGCACCACTTCCGGTTTCCTAAAGTTTTTTTGGAGATAAGAGTCTTATGGACTTTCCTGCCCGGGCTGGCTTTGAACCACGATCCTCAGATCTCAGCCTCCTGAGTAGCTAGGATTACAGGCATGAGCCACTGTTGCCCAGCTTAAGAACATATTGAATTAATGGCTTCTCTTCAAGGATTGTGAGTTAGTCAGATTTCTGTTACTATAACAAATGCCTGAAACAATCAACATCTAAAAAGAAAAGTTTTGTTCTGGCTCACAGTTTGAACTTCTATCACATGATTGGTTGGACTTGTTGCAGTGGGAACCTGTGGCATTACATTTGCTCATGGCCTTGTGGCTGTGAGCAAAAGAGAAGAAAAGAGTTGGCTCTCATAATTCCCTTTGAAGGTTCCACTACCTTCCAATAGCATTACCCTAGAGACCTTTTTTGGTGTTATTTTTTTTTAACTGGGCCTTTGGAGGACATATACGAACTAATCCATAGTATTCAGTTTAAAAGCAAGATAAGAAAACCCCAAATTCCCAGGAAATAGAGGATTTTTTGAAAGTTTCTCCACTTCTTTCATTGTTTTCTATAGAAATACATGTGACCAAAAAATGTGTGCTGGAAAAAAAAGATTACATAAACGGAAATAATAACATGAAGATAGTGGGGCTATAATTATATGTAATGTATGTATGTTATAATTAAGCAGGCATACAATATATTGCATTTCTAAGCTATCCCATAGTCTAAAATTGAGCCCACAATAAAGCAATCAGACTACTGGTTCCTTTTGAACAAACAACATTGTACATATTTCAATATCTGAAAAGACTTCTAGGTGATATTTCCCTACAAAGTAAACTTTTGAGTCTCAAATCCTTTCTAAATCCCCAAGGAGAATGTAAAAAGATTTTTTTGTATTCATTTGTCTTCGAGGAAATAATATTAGTAATAAGCTTCATCAAAGTTAGTATTTATGATTTCTAGAGTGTTTTCACGTATAGCAGGCTTATAAACTGAGATCTAAGTCTCAAGATGTTTAATGGCTCCATGGAGGAATTCTGGGCCCACCACCCTGAAATTATAGACAAAGTCTAAATTATACGTATGTTTTTCGAGAAAGGCTCATTGTGGAAGGGTTGTGTGGCCCAGACAAGAGGCCAAGAGATATGGTCTCATTTGCCCTCCATAACCACTTGATAAGGAGGATTAGCATGATGACTATTATGGACCCTTCTGTAATCAAGGAATGGGTAATGGCCCCACAAAGTCCACCAACCAGCTTCCCAGGCAAGCAGGTGACAAAGTGCATAGAGGCAGAGAATAGGACTACAGACTGGAAAGGGAAGACAAGAAGGAATAAGGAATTATCATGTGGTAGCATTAAGGCAGAAAGGGAATGGAGATCAAATGCAACTGACATTACATTATGAGAAATACATAGTTGGTCTCTGCCCCTACCTAGCTCCTGGCATAGAACTCCAAAAACTCTTCTAATTTGCTGAGCAATAAGGGCTTTAGGAATATCTTTTGTTCTAAGATATGGTCTTTCATCTTGGTTCATAATACCTAGTTACTAATTTCTTGGAATTTCCTGGGTAAGGGAGAATATCTTTTCTTCTAATGGCTTGGCTCTTGGTGGACTGCTGGCTAGAAGATAGTCACCAGGAAGACTAGGCCATAATTAGTCATTTGGAACTTTCATCCCAACTCCACATCCTCTAAGAAGTGGAGAGGGGCTAGTAGGTTAATAAAATTGATCATGCCTATGTGAGAAGGCTTTATAAATATCTCTGGAAGGTGGCACTTCTTAGAGGTCATGGAAGGTTTGTATCCCTTCCCACATACTTTGACCTCTGAACTTCTTCATCTGGCCACTCAGCTGTATTCTTTTTAATGTGCTTTATGTTAAAAGGGTAAATGTAAGAAAAATGCTTTCCTGCATTCGAATACATCATTGAACTTTAGAGCCATTTGGTCAGAAATACTAAAAACCTTGACTAGCAATTGCCATGTGAACAACAGTCTTGTGGGATCTGAGCTTAACTCTAGCCATACAAAATCATAATTTAATTAAAATGTAACAACTTCGGTTCATGTTCATTAGGGAAATTGAATTCCTTGGTGTTGAATGTATTTGGAAAGCTGAAAGTGTATAGAAAGAGAACATTGCTTTTCCTGTACAGAAGGAATAGGAGAACCTTGGGGGAAAAGGGTAAATTTCCAATTTTTATCAAAATATACAAGAAATTCTGAGCTAACATTTAGTCACTCACTTTCTCATGGAACTCACAATTTTATTGTGGGAGGGCATTGTATTATTGAAGCTAAGTTAAGAGTGAAAAATATGTTAGCTAAAGTTAACAGTTATAGTTTTTGAATCTTGACAACATCCCACAGCATTTCCCCATATGTACATAGTAAAGGCTCAAAAAGATTTTGTTTGTATATTGCGTTAAGGTAGATACTCTGAGGACAAAAATAAAATTAGTGATCAATATTTGGTATTTTCCACTAATATACACAGAAAGGATTAGAATAACTAGAAAAGAAGCCAGAAAGAGTAAATAATCTTTTTATTACAAAGCCAAGATGCAATGCAGTGAATGTGCAGACAAATATTGGGAGCTGTGGAGATATTTAAAGCTTAGGAAGTTGAGTGCTTTGAGTCTAAACTCTATGTTACAGGAAAAATGATTTGTCCACATATGAAATGATGCTTCCAAGATTACTCTCAACAATCTTGACTCCCAGATTTAAGATTCTTCCTCTGCCCCAAGCTTCTGCATTGGAAAGTAGTAAGAAGTAAGGCTGGACAGATAAAATAGAGTCTGACTATCAGGCATTAAGTCTGAGAATGAGGGTGCTTGCACAATGAAAACTCAAGACATGTTTCCAGAGTGGAAGCCATCAGGGAAGAGGCGTAGGCCTAATGGAGATAAGGTAATCATGGGTTTGTACCATATTACCAATTCCATTTTATAATCAGTCAACATTTTGATAGTCTGACAAGTATCCAGCATCAAAATGGAAAAGTTGGCATTTGAGAATTTAAAGTACATGCTGAAGATAACCAGGCAATGTGGCCCAGACTTTGATAGTAGTCACCTGTACCTGATGGGGGCTGGCCATCTGTCAAACACTCATTAATATTTAAAGACAGTGTGTGAGAAGGAAAGCAATGATTCGCTAAAGAAAGTCTTGTCAATTGCCATCTTTTCATCAAGCCCTTCACAATACTTTTTGCCTAAAATACTAGCATCATGATGTAGCTACCAATATGAGTCTCACCACTCTCATTTGATGGGAAATCTACCATTCATGCCATTTTCAACCCTTCCTCTATGATGTTTGGAATGACAAAATGCTTGTCCTTGGCAATGGTCATAGGGACTGAATCATTGACTTTTCCTGCAACAAAGCTCAGCAGACAGGGCTGGCAGAAAATCATTCATTAGCTATCAAAGTAGTCTACTGTTTTAAAAGGATTGTCAGGACTCCGAGTATGTTAGCAGATACGATTTGTGTACAGTGAACTTCCCTGTATTTCAGCATTAAGCTCAATGATATTTCATGAAGGTGTGTGTCATCTGAGTTACCCATACCACTATCAAATAAAGGATATTTTCTGTTATCCCAGAAAATTCTCTAAGTGTTTCTTTGTATTCAACCCCTGATCTTCCCGAGGCAATTAAGTATTCTGATTTCTATTGTAATAGATTGTTTCCCTGTCCTAGTACTTCATGTAACTGTAATCTTAAATATAATACACACACACACAGTACATATGATTTCTTGTCTTGTTCCCTCATTGTAACATTCTTTGATATTTGCCCACGTTGTTGTGTGTGTCAGTGACTTGTTCTTTTTATTGTTGACTAGTATGCTATATGAATTAACTTGTTTACCTATTCTCCTGTTGATGGATATCTGGGCTGCTTCTATAGGTCATCAGTTACAAAGAAAACAACAATATATATTTTTGTGCTAAGTTTTTGTGAACATATGTGTGCATTTCTCTTAAGCAAATATAAAAGTATTCTGTGGGGTCATATGGTAAATATCCAGACAGCTAGCTATAAAAAACCACCCAACAGTTTTCTAGAAGAGTTGTACCATTAATTATTTGCATAATAATATGTGTGTTTCTATTGCTCTATATCCTTACTAAAATTGGGGGTTGTCAGTATAATTTAATTGTAGCCACTCCAGAGGGTAGTGTCTGTCTCATTATGAATTCATTTTGCATGTGTATTATAAAAATTATTTTAAGTATATTTTAATGTACAAACTGTCCATTTACAAATATTGCTTTCTTATTATATGACTATTTTTTTGCTTTTTTCTGGTTATTTGTCAAAAAACTTTGTATATATGTATAAATATTTTCTTGAAATCTGTGTTTTTGTCCATTCATTTATCCATTAGTAAAAATTTTAAGTTTGCTTTATCAAGATTTTTATTTTATAATTAATGCATTTTTCTAAGAAATCTTTGTATATGTCAACTTACAAATACCTATTTTCTTCTAGAAAATGTATATTTTTAAGGTATGGGTACTGGGTTTAGATATAGAGTGCCTGCCTGTAAGCACAAGGCCCTGAGTTCAAACTGCAGTACTAATTATACATATTATTGCAATTCAGTGTGATATTTCAATACATACATTCAGCATGTACTGATCAAATCTTTCCACTAATAGTTATTATAAACTTGTAGACTTAGCTCTTCTAAAATACTGTGACTTTCAAACAAAGCCACATTAAAAGATGCAAAAAGAAAAGAAAAAATTACTTAAGTATCTAAAAGGTAACTAACAGTATCATGATATAAAAAGTATACTGTATGCTTTTATATATACTGTATAAAAAAGCAAAATTGAATTACCAGATGGCATACTTATTTCAGAAAGGGATTTAAAAGATGTGTGTAACAGACATTATTAATGATTACAAATCAGTTTTTCCTGCTTCCTTGTTGATATTCTTCTTATTAGCTTAGATTTCAATGTGACTAGCTAACCTTACTTCTGCAGTCTCCCTTGCTGCTATTGGAAGCCAGTAACTGACCTCCTGCCCATGACAAGTATAGTTCACTAGGTGGAATTTCCAAGGGAGTATTAAAGGTGGCAAACTTAGTGCCATGGGTCTTTTAACTTGCTTCCTTGCTCCTCATCCTTTCTTGCTGCCTGAAATATGGCTTAATACTCAGACACAGCACCTCATCTGAGAGCATGAGGATGCAGATATATGAGAAAGCAAGAAGGTTCTCTGGTCTCTGTGGCATCATGATCTCCCTACCATCCTAGCTGACTGCCTTCAACCTCTCAACATGAGGAAAAAAAGAATAAAAGCCTACCTGGTTAGAACATCGTGGGAGAGGAGCTGGGAAGATGGCTCAGTGGTAGAGGGCTTGCCTTGCAAGCTTGAGGCCCTGGGTTCGATTCCTCAGCACCACATAAGCAAAAAGAAAAAAAGCCAGAAGTGGCGCTGTGGCTCAAGTGGTAGAGCGCTAGCCTTGAGCTGAAGAGCTGAGAGGCAGCGCCCAGGCCCAGAGTTCAGGCCCCTCGACTGGATAAAAAAGAACATCGTGGGAGAGAGGCACCTTTAATATGAAGGTTTCTGATTCAGCAATTGGAAGCAGGGCCTGGTACTTGATCTTTAACATGAGCTTCAAATGATTTCCTTGTGAGGAGTCTTAAGAATCATCCTAGAGAGAAACCCTGCTTTGGAGATATAAACAGGGACTGCAGACTAGTAGTATGAAGTGCTGAAAGGATCATAAACATGGGGAAATCAAATAATAAGTTGCTAGTGGCATATAAACACTTATAAGAAACTGCACAGGCTTTGTGCCATGATCTATCAGCACAGCTCCCCAGTTTCAGATGATGAGACCTCACAGAGACAGTGAGCCGATGGTGAAACTGGGGGTGGATTTCAGAAAATGTAGTGACTTCCATCCCGGTTCAGCAGCATTACCAGTCCTATCAAGCAGCTGAAATGGGAGTGCTTTCTTCCTGAGAGTCATTGCTCTGGGAAATACTGTGTGACTTGTGCCAAAAATATAGGACCTATTCAATGCACAGGAGGGCAGTTCAAGGAGTTTTCTTTCAAGAAGTGATATAGAAGACAATAAAGAGATGCCACCTTGGTTGAAACAAACACTGGTTTTAATTTTACTATCAGTACAAAAAAGTATTCTAATTTGTTCCTACCTCAGATTACCTAATGATAGATATTAGCTCCAGTTCTATTTTTAACTATAACCTATCCTTAGTTAAAGTAAGTCCAACATATAACAAATAATATGTTGTTACACAAAAATACATATACAGTGTTTCTGTATAAAATAGTAAATTTCCTCAAATTTAAATTGGAATTGAGACATAGAATGCAAATTTTATACTTCAGTAAAATATAGCAAGTATAAAACAATTGTACTGCAGTTCTGCCTTATGCAAGATTCAATCACCCAAGTGTTCATAAATCTCAGATGTGGATATTAACTTCAGATAGTTCTTAAATCATCCATACAGTATAATAGTGGTTGTACACAGTCTCTAAGGTTATGAATGTTTGACTGCAGAGTTTGTACTTTTCATACTTTCAGAGGTAAAGGGAAGCTAAGAAGAACTGACAAAATATCAGGTTCAAGTTGTCGGTATCTGCCAGGGGCAGGGGTCTAAAAAGGAAAGAATGAAGCCCTGTGAAGTTACAGCCCTGCAGCTCTTTACATCCAGCCAAGAGGCCAGATCCATAAACAAATACTGGCAGTAGGATAAGGGTTATAGGAAGTTCTAGGTCAGCTGATCACTGGTCATGAAGGCACACACTCTCACTGGAGCTAGAGCTGGGGTTGGGCCAGCGAGAAGAATGATACCAGGGATGAAGGCATCTAAGAGGAGACTGGCATTGTGCGTAGATTTTATAGGGTAGCAAAAGGAAAGCTGTATGTGCTACCTACACAGAGGAAGCAGCAGGTGCATGACGTGGAAGCTGGAAAGGTCTTGACACAGTGCAGAGATCACTTCCTACATCTGAAGCCCAGGCAGTTTGGGGAGGAGCCAGGTGTTGGGTAAGAGAGATAAGGCTCAGAGCAAAAATAGCCTCAAACACAATGCCAAGGACCTTTCAGCTTACTCTATAAATAAAGGGCACTTGTTGGAGCACGTTAGAAAGTTTATTATAAGTACTTTGGTTGCTTATGGTCTTTAGGAGATCCCTTATCTATCAACCTGCTCTATGATTTTAACAGTTTTCCCTGAAACTGGCATGCAAACCTAAGATCAGCTTCCCAGGTGGCTCTACATATTCTGACTTACCTTCCCCTGGGTCCTTATGGTCTTCTCTTTGAATCCAAGAATCAGTGTAAAAAAATAACTTAAGAAAAACCATCTATTTACCTTTTTTCATTTGTTTATTTCTGAAAGCTACATTTTTTTGTGCCAGTTCTGGGGCCTGAATACAGGGTCTGGGTTTGAACACATGTCCTGAGCACTGTGCTCTCCCTGAACTTTTGTGCTCAAGGCTAGCTTAACACAGCTCCACTTCTAGTTGTCTTGGAAAACTGTTTTAACTGGAGGTAGGAGTCTCATGGACTTTCCTGCCAGGTCTGGCTTCCAACAGTGATTCTCAGATCTCAGCCTCCTGAGTAGCTAGGATTACAGGTATGGGCCACAAGCACCTGGTTTGGAAGGCCAGATTTTTAACATAGATTAATACACAAACAGTATTACTATAGGAATTCACTGTGTGCTTTTAATTAATATTTTTGTTTGTGCCAGTTCTAGGCTTGAACACACGACCTGAGCACTGTCCCTGAGATTTTCTGCTCTAGGCTAGTGCTCTATCACTTGAGCCACAGCTCTACTTCTGGCTTTTTTGGTATTCAATTGGAGCCAAGAGTCTCAAGGACTTCCCTACCTGGGCTGTCCTTGAACTGTGATCCTCAGATCTCAGCCTCCTGAATAGCTAGGATTACAGATGTGAGCTAGCAGCACTGGCTTACTATGTGCCTTTAATAAAGATGACAGCTAATGACAATAATTATACCTAACAACAATAGCTAATGAAAAATAATAAAGCCATACCCTGTTCTATGACAGACTTTATTTATGCCAATAAGAAAGAGAATATTATTGTATAATAAGCAGCTGGAAATATCTCCCTATATTTGGCGGTTTTTTTCTTTTGTGCCGATTGTGTGTAGTCATACCTAGAATTTTATTTATTATAGGTTATATAAGTATCTAACAATAATTGTATGAAGTCACTAAGGTACATCTCAACTTCTGTTTCTCCTATTTTTATCTCAAAGGTCTAAAAATCTTTTGAACGTGCGTACATCCATCATTGAGATTTAAAAGATCTAAATATTTTTAGCCATCAGGGAAATGCAAATCAAAACTATATGAGGATTCCATCTCATTCTAGTCAGAATGGACTTTATAAAAAATGATGGAAAGGATGCAAGGGAAACAGAAACCTTTATACACTGTTAGTGAGAATGCAAATTAGCCTAGACACTATGGAAATCAGTCTAGAGTTTCCTCAAAAAATGTAAACTAGGCCAGGTGCTATGGTTCACACTTGTAATCATAGCTTCTTAGGAGGATAAGACCTGGAGGATCACAATTAAAAGCCAGTCTATGAAGAAAAGTCTTTGAGACTCCATCTCCAATTAACCAATAAAATGCCAGACTAGAGGTATAGTTCAAGTGGTAGAGCACTAGTTACGATCAAGAAAGCCCAATAACAGATCCAGACAAATGTTTTAGTTTCCTATTGCTGTAACAAAGCACCACAAACTTAGTGACATAAAATAATGCAAAAGTTGGTTTGTGGTAGTACTGAAAGAAGTTTGAAATCATGGTGATTATGGGCTGGCTTCCCAAGAAACTCCTCTCCCAAGGTCTAGAAACCACCTACAGTCCTTAGCTGGGGACCCCTTTCTCACTCCTTCCCAACCTCCTGCTTCTCTCCTTACCTCTCCTACTTGTCCCTTTGATACTCATGCCCTGCTCTCATAAAAGCCCTGTGATAAAGCTGAGTCCACCAGATAACCCCACACCTCAAAATACTTAATCAAAATACTGCCTCACTTCAAAATATTTGCACTTGCTGGGCGCCAGTGGATCAGGCCTATAATCCTAGCTATTCAGGAGACTGAGATCTGAGGCTCACAGTTCAAAGCCAGCCCAGGCAGGCAAACCCATGACACTCCTATCTCCAATGAACCACCAGAAAACAGGAAGTGGCACTGCGGCTTAGAATGGTAGAGTGCCAGCCTTAAGCACAAAAGCTCAAGCAACAGCACCCAGGCTCAGTTCAAACCCCATGACTGTCAAAAAACAAAAACAAAAATAAAAATGTAATCACATCTACAAAGATCCCCATTTATTTATTTACTATATAAGGCAACATATTTGAAGGTGCTGGGAATTAAGGCATGGACATCTTTGAGCAACCATTATTCAGCTTGCCAGGAGGCTTACTGTTCCTGAGAAATCTCCTGTGCTGTCTGGGCCCTATTTTGAAGGTGATGGTTCTGCGGTCATGTGAGAGACCAAGCTCAGGGCATATCACCAGAGAGGCCTTCTAGATTGTCCTATTTCAGAACAATACAGCCCAATACACTTTTAATATGTTTTGTTATTTGTCTTAAAAATTTCAATGAGCAATAGATGGGAAGATCCTTTTATGCTTATTCCCTTTGTATTCTGTCTTGACATATGTACGTATGGTGGTTCGATGGGGCCTGGATCTTTGAGCACAAAGTTGGATCTTTGAGCCCAGTAGGAATCCAGAAGGAATCTAGAGTTGGGGGGTCTGATGTGATCAGCTGTTGATCAGTGTCTCTCCTGGTTCCCTTTCACCTTCTAGATTAAGTCCAAGGCCTCCCGCATTGTTCAGAAAACTTTCTAACCTGACCCACATCTATCAACTCTCTCTGAGCACCCCCTAGTGGCACTTTAGGTTCTAGCTCTACCAAAATACACAAGTGCTGGCCAATCTGTACTCTCTGCCACACAGAGGCTTGCTTATGTATGTTATTCTCTAGATCTAAAAAAACCATTCAGCAAATGATTCTTGACAAATTCCCACTTTAAGGAATTCATCCTATTCCACTGCCTTAGTGAAACATTCCCTTGAATTATGGGTTCTCTTCTCAACCCCCTTGATGCCATCACTGATTGGATAATTATTCTAATTAGCACCACCTACATAATTAATGAGACCCAGTGCAAAAAAAATGAGGGATCATTTGTTTAAAAAATATATAAAATATATATATATATTTATATGAAAGGCTTTCAAGATAGCAACAGCAGAGTCTTAAACCAAGTGTGAGATCCTTGTAAGCTCCAGACCCTGTACAGTTCAGAGGCCATATACATCCATAAAGCCTGGTCTACCTAATGTGCTGTCAGCTAAAGACATGGAAACTGTACATGGGATCCAAATGTTCTTCATACCTAGGTCAGTGCCACCCTCAATCTACAGGTACAAAAGAGTCACAGTTGGTTGAATGCCAAATGAATGAAGGCCTAAGGTTGAAAACACTCTAGAGAGTACTACATACACTTTTCTTAATGCAGCAGCAACTTGCCACAAACTGGGTAGCTGAAAACAATAGATCTTGATTGAAAAGCTGGGTTGATAGGCTGGGAGTCACTAACAAGACCTCACAAAAACATCAACAGGGCTATGCTTTCTTTGAAAGTACTAGGGAAAACCCTTCCCAACTTCTCCCAGCTCTGGTGGCTCTGGCAGCCCTTGGGGTTCCTTGGCTTACAGCTGCATCACTTCCATGTTTGACTCTCACTTCAGTGTGCATATTTGTGTGTCCTCTTATCACATGGGACCAAGTTATTAAATTTAGTGTCATTCTTAATCCACTCATACCTCACTCATCTTAACAAATTACATCTGCAAAGACCCTCTTTCCAAGCAAGGTCCAGTTCCAAGGTTCTTGATGGACCCAAAGAGAAGGAGCATGATTTAGCCTTCTCCATCAGTCCATGGGACATTTTTCAGAATACCTCAAAAATATGTATACATGTGCATACATCTATGTACATCTACCTATATATGTATATATGAGATATTTGTTTAACAATTTTAATGGAATTTTATTTACCAAGATAACCTCGAAAAATACATAAAATCAGCCGGGCACCAGTGGCTCACGCTTCCTAGCTACTCAGGAGGCTGAGTTCTGAGGATTACCGTTCAAAGCCAGCCAGAGAAGGAAAGTCCGTGAGACTTTTTTTTGGGGGGGGGTTAATTGTGAAAATACCATACAGAGGAGTTACAATTACATGGGCAAGAAAACAAGTACATTTCTTATCAAGCATTTTGCCTCCTCTTTGTTTCCCCTTCCCCTCCCTTCTCATACTCTCTCCTCCCCCCTCCCGAACCTCTCCCACCCCCCACCAAAGTTATAAAGTTCGTTTTTCAACATAACGACTTGTACATCTCATTGTTGCAATGGGTCCCTAGTTAAATGATTTGTTTTTTCCCTTCCCCTCCACAAATTATACCAATATCAAATACAGTGAAAGCATGGGTTATACCATGGGGGAGGAACATACAAAGCAACATAGAAATCATCTTATAAATAGCTTAGAAACAATTTCATGAAAGGAAAAAAAACAAGAAAACATTTGAATAGTTATCTTGGGGTTCATTCCCCTAACATCAACTTATCTGACCTTTTCTGCTTGACTCAGACATATACTATTTGTTGCAAATAAGGGAAACCATGGGACCTATGTTTCTTTGGGCCTGGCTTACTTCACTTAATATAATTTTTTCCAAGCCTTTCCATTTCTTAACAAATGGGGCAATGTCATTCTTTCTGATGGAGGCATAGAATTCCATTGTGTATATATACCACATTTTCTTGCTCCATTCATCTACTGAGGGGCATCTGGGTTGGTTCCATATCTTAGCTATAGTAAATAATGCTGCAATAAACATAGTCATTCTGGTAGCTTTAGTGTGGTCTTGTTTGTGAACATTTGGGTAAATGCCCAAAAGCGGGATTGCTGGGTCATAGGGGAGCTCTATGTGGAGTCTTTTGAGGAACCTCCATACTGCTTACCAAAGTGGTTGAACAAGTTTACACTCCCACCAACAATGCAGTAAGGTTCCCTTCTGTCCACATCCCCTCCAGCATCTGTTGTTATTAGAGTTCTTATAGCCATTTTAACTGGGGTGAGGTGGTATCTCAATGTTGTTTTGATTTGCATTTCTTTATTAGCTAGAGGGGTTGAGCATTTCTTCATGTGTCTATTGGCCATCCTTCTTTTCTCTTCAGAGAAGTTTCTCATTAAGTTTTTAGCCCACTTATTTATTGGCCAGTAAAAGACCCTGAATAGCAAAAATGATCCTTAACAGAAAGAACAGTGCTGGAGGAATATCAATACCACATTTCAAACTCTACTACAAAGACATAGTAATAAAAACGGCTTGGTACTGGCACAAGATCAGAATCCAGGACGAATGGAATAGAATTGAAAACCCAGAAATGAACCTACAGACCTATAGCCATCTAATCTTCAATAAGGGAGCTAAAAAAATAGAATGGAAGAAAGACAGCCTCTTCAGTAAATGGTGCTGGAAAAATTGGTGAACTACTTGTAGAAAACTAAAGCTAGATCCTTATATATCACCCTGCACCTGAATCAACTCCAAATGGATCAAAGACCTCGGAGTCAAAGCAGACACTCTGAAAACATTACAGGATAGAATAGGAGAAACCCTAGGTCTCCTTGGCACAGGCTGAAATTTTCTTAATAGAGACCCAGAAACACAACAAATCAAAGAAAGGTTGGACAAATGGGATTGCATGAAATTGCAGAGCTTCTGCATGGTAAACGACATAGCTCGCAAGATCAAATGAAAGCCCACTAGCCATACAACAGACAAGGGTCTCATATCTAAAATATACCTGGAACTTAAAAAATTAAATCCCGTGAGACTCTTATCTCCAATAAACCACTAGAAAACTGGAAGTGCCGCTGTGGCTCAAGTGGTAGAGTGCTCACCTTGAGCTGAAGAGTACAGGGACAGCACCCAAGCCCAGACTTGAAGCCCCAGGACTGACCAAAAAAGAAAAAAATAGCCATACACATTGTAGAGAAGCATGCATGATAAATGAATTACTTAGAGAGCTAAAAATTTGAGGATGTGATTACCTAAGAAATATCGATTATGGCTAAAGGATCCTATTAATATAAGAAATAACAATAAAATGCCAGGCACTGGTCGCTCATGCTTTTTATCCTAGCTACTCAGAAGGCTGACATCTGAGGATTGTGATTAAAAGCCAGCCTGGGCAAGAAAGTCCATGAGACTTGTATCTCTAATTAATCACAGGAAAAGCCAGAAGTGGTGCTGTGGTCCAAGTGGTAGAGTGTTAGCCTTGAGCAAAACAAGCTTAGGGACAGCACCCAGGCTCAGAGTTCAAGACCCAGGACTGGCAAATAAGTAAAAATAAAATAAAACTGGGAAGATATCCAATTTCCCATGAGGAAAACATGGTGAAACCCAGGAAACTGTTGTGCTTTGTGCCTGCTCCTTATGAAGGGCTGTTAGAAAGTCCCCCAAGAGCATCCTGCACCAGTGGCTCCTAACTCTAAGGGAAAGCATGGAAAGTGTGGGGTGTTAGCATGCCTCTGGGGCTTTTTCATTTGCATAAGTATTAAGGATGAGAGACTATCACTTTGTATATGCTAAGTAGCTAGGGACTTGGGAGGTGCTAATTAAAATAAACTGTTTACTTGTATAGTTCTTAGCTGAATATTCATTGTTTCATTAATAGCATAAGCTATCACAAAAACATGGGGTTTAGGTTTTGTTCATTTATTCTCCTGCAATAATAGAGCCCAGGATTCTTAGGTGGGCATCCTTAGCTAGAACTCTTTGATAGTGACACAGCAGGCTGTTGACCATGCCCTGGTGGTCCTTTAGTTATTCTTTAACAGCAGAAGAGATATGAAGACTTTGTATTAAGACATCACCAAATAGAGTTTCTCTATAGGCAGTTACCTTGCCCTGAGTCAGTCATTTACCTTGCCACCCCTTTGCTGATTTCCTCAGGCTGCCCAAGGAAATAATAATCCATCAAAACAGCTCAATGCTCTGCTGCTCCAGCATTCTCTCATCCTTGACACCCAACCATGCAACTTGAGGTCAATTTAGGGAATTTATGGCCCTCTTTCTTTCCCATAAGAATTGTTCTCATAAAAGATTGAAGAGTGGGACCACTCAGCCATACTTGCATTGCCTCCTCCCCTTACTGTTTGGGATGAGTTCCTCTGTCTATCCTCAACAGAGTTGCTAGAAAATATTACAAGACAAATCTCTGCTTTCAGGTTAAGACCCTATTTCCTCTCACATGGATGGGGGTTATGCTACTCCAGTTATGCAACAGATTTCTGCCCAGCACCACATCTAAGACAATGGGAGCTTTGCCTAACCATTTGTGTCTTAAGATGGGCTATTGCCTCTTTGTCTTGGTGACACATGCTAAGACATAAATTTTTATCGAATGCACAATTCAAAAAGATGTTCTCTCAGGATTTGGCACATTTGTCTTCTGCAAGTGACTAATATGGTCTTTGTATTACTATAGTGAAATATCTAATTATTTTTTTAAAAAGCTCAGTTAGCCCATAGTTTTGGAGGCTAGAAGTCCAAACAACATGGCCCTGTTGGGTGAGGATCTCTTTTGGCTGCTTCAGCTCATGGCAGAGTGGTGGAAGATGTGTGGGAGAAAGTACTTCACTAGACAGGAAGTCAGAGAGAGGCCAGGGTTCCATACCCCTTCCAAGAGCATGCCTTCACCTTCAATTGTTCTGAAGGCCTCTTTCTGGGTCCTACCTCTTAAAGGTCCCATCTGCACTTTAAGGGCAGTCTTCAACACACGCAACTTTGCAGGACAAGCCATACCCAAATCACAGCAGATTCAAAGTAGAGTTTCTCTAGTCAAAGTAGTCTCTTCATGACTCCACCTCAAAACCAGTATCTGGGCTCAATAGAATAGTAGTTTATTTATTTCCCTCTCCCCTTATCAACCTTCCTTAAGCCCTTTAGTTGCAAAAGCAGATAGGTAGGGTGTTATAGATGTTCAATTCTAACCTAAGAAATTTAGATACAGATTTGCTTAATCTTGTTATTAGGAAACTGCTGTTTAAACATACTCTCCCAGTCTATTCTACAGTGGAGGGTGTGTATATGTGCTTCAGTGATTGAAATTTTAAAAAGCTTTGAAGTCCCTCTGGACTAGGAAGAGAACTTGAAGCTATTCAGTCCTACAACTACTAATTTTCTCCTGAGGAATTTGGGACTTACTTGTTTACTTACTAATATAGAAATTAAGGTTTAAATCTACATTTAAGTGACATGCCAGAGTGACACAATTATTAATATATTATATATAACATATATATTATATATTATAATTATTAATCCAAGTTCTAGCTTTCTCTGAAACCAGACTTGCCTAAGATCTCCATCAAAAGACTCCACAACCTGTTCTGAAAACACAATATACAGCCGCCCCCATGAGAGGATTGTCTAGGCTGGGTTTAGACCCACACTGAGTTGTATGATCTTACACAAGTTATTGAATCTCTCTGGGCTTCAGACTCACCATCAGTAGATCAAGAATAAAACAACTCACAGGGATACCTGGAAGAGTGACACACGTAAGGGTTTCATAGAGCAGGAGCTAACAAAGGCACTTGATATATGCTTTGGATTGCATGCTCAATTATCGATTTATGTGCATCTGTTTTTCTCAATTACTTTATCCCTTTGTCCCCAATCACATTTATAATCTTTCATTTATCATCACTTCAGGAGAAGTAGGGAGAAGTAAACTACCCACCTTCCTGAATTTGTTCTTCCAAAGCCTAATCCTAAAGTTCAATAAGGAAAGAATCCTGGATATACACTAAAGGTCTTGGCAAGAAGCTGAGGTGGGGTGGGGGACACACAAAATAAAGAAAGGGAAATTTTCCTGGGAATGGACTTTGAGTTTTTGGAAAAGAGAGCAGAGTAAGATCATTAGGTCTTAAATGAAGAAGACAGCAGGGCCCATATTCCTAGGGCCTGGGATTGTCTGCAAAGACGCAGACAGAAAATGAAGGGGGGACACTCAGGAGGCTACCCAGATGCAGATGATGGTGGTCATCAGGACCTTCCCTCCACATTTTTTTTTTTGCTTATTACAATACTCTCCAAATGATGGCAGAATCCCAGGTATTTGGAGGGCCCAATCTTCTGTGAGGAGGGCCCCAGGAATGAGGCTAATTTTCTGCTCCAAGGAAGGGAAGTTTGAGGTCAGAAATTAAGTTGTATTACAGAAAGTGAACCATCCAGTACTCCTTGCAAACGTGGTGGGGAAGCCACTGGGGCTATTTGTGGCCAAGAGGAGGAAGTTGTTTTTTTTAATTTTATTTTGTTTACCCTTCACATCCCTTCCCAGCCTCCCCCCCCCCAAAGAGGAGGAAGTTTTACTTGCCTGTACCTCACATGTACCTGAATACACAGCACACCCCCACACTGGTGGGGGTGGGCAGCAGAAGGTCACGCCTTCTCCCAAAGACTTACCTAGATTGTTGGTGTCTGTAAAGAATATGCAGCAGAGAGGAATGAAGAAAGGCCTGTAGGGAAGGACAGAATCCTTGGAAATCTTGACCACTCAAGCCATCTGCAACTTATACTGTCCTTGGATTTCTTTGTGCTGGTTATTACTGCCATCTAGTGGCAGTAATTTTGGAACTAAAACACTTTGAACTAAAACACTCAAGGCAATGAACTGATTTTCTTTCCTATATTCTTTCCTTCCATTATTTATCTGTTCATTCATGCATTTCTCCTACAAAAATCTTATGAAGACAAGCTGTAAATGGCCAGTCCTCATGAATAAAATAAGGACATATAGTAACAAGAGATAAAATCTATCTCCAGGCCCTCTGAAATTTACACAAGTGAGGGAAGGCAGCTACAAATCAAATAAGAAAATTAAAAAGTATGCCAGGAGTGTAATCCTAGCTACTGAGGAGGCTGAGAGCAGAGGACTGCAGTTCAAAACCAGTCCAGGCAGGAAAGTCTGTGAGACTCTTATCTCCAATTAACCACCAGAAAACTGGAAGTGGTGCTGTGGTTCAAGTGGTAGAGCACTAGCCTTGAGCTGAAGAGCTGAGGGGCAGTGTCCCGGCCCAGAGTTTAAGCCCCACGACTGACAGAAGAGGGGGAGGGGGGGGGGGGGGGGGGGGGGGGGGGGGGGGGGGGGGGGGGGGGGAGAATGGGGAGGGAGGAGGAGGAGGAGGAGGAGGAAGAGGAGGAGTAGGAGGAAGAGGAGGAGGAAGGAAGGAAGGAAGGAAGGAAGGAAGGAGGAGGAGGAGGAGGAAGAGGAAGAAGAAGAAGAAGATGATGATGACGAAGAAGGAGAAGGAGAAGGAGAAGAAGAAGAAACAGGAACTTTACTGGTTGAGAGTGGGACAGAAATGAAGGATGACTTCCTAAGAAGATGCTGATTGTCTGACATGCTGGAAGATAGAAGAAGACCGTGAGAATAGTCAGAAAACTGAGGCACAAGGTGGGGAGATGTGTTGAGAAGGTTTGGTGCTCACATTGTACTAGTACCTAGTATCAGTTTCTGATTTCTGAACTAGATCTGTAGTTGTAGCTTATAGTAACTAAAGAGGATTTTTATTTTATTGACTTTAAGTAGTTATACAAAAGGGTTTCAATTCAACATGTCAGTTTGTAAGTATAATGTATTTTGTTTAATGTCACCTCTTTTACCATTCTCTCATCTCTCCAACCTCACCCATCCCCTCAATTTCCCTAGTTCCATTTTTACACATACACATTTATTAAGACTGAATTATCCTACTCTTCATCCCTCCGTTTGTCTACTCTCCTCCCTTTGACCTCACCCTCCTGACACCTCAAGCCCCAGCTTCCTGGTATTCATTTTGTAAGAATGTAAGTTAGTGTCTATGGAGTTTTTAGGATTTAGGGGAACACGGTGCTATGGGTTGAGCCCAGGGTCTTGTGCAAGCTAGGCAAAACACTCTAACACTGAGCTTCAGCCCCCAGACTTGTCTTACCTGTGAGCTTATATGACTGTGCAATGCTTAGGTGAGAACCTTATGTGTAGATAAGTTTTTATAAATTTAAATATTACAAAGACACAAACTCTAGGTATTGTAACATGTATATTTAAAGCCAATGTGCAACAATGGACTATTTGATTTTAAATAATATGCTTTGTAATGTGAAAGTTCAACACTTTATATGACAATATATTGGAAAAATTCTCCCCATCTTGGTGTTTATTTCAGACATGATGACATAAAATAAAGATCAAATGATATGTTACTGGTGAAATAAAGGTAGAAAGTCCACTCAGGGTACTGTGAGAATGTCTGGAGACCAAGTCTAGGACAGAATGGGTCCCCTAAAACTAAGTAGCAAGAAAAGCCCATTGCTATGGAGACAATTCTCTCAATGAAGGGCTGAGAACAAAGGGGAAGTATAAGAAAAGCCTTGGGATTCTGAAGAGTAATTGGAAGCCTGGCAGAGGCATTGCATGAAATCAATCCATTATTTCTTTTTCTTTTCAAAATTATCCCAGAGAAGTTTTTTTGGCTCTTAAACTTTTTTAAAATAAAATTTAAGAGACATAGCATTGTAATGCACATGACAATATTTTACCAAACCCTAAAAATTAGCATAAACTTAAGCTTTCTCATAGTCAACCGATCATTGCAAGTTCATTTTTCTCTTAGAATTCATGAGAAGCAATAAAGAGAGGGCATGAGGTTGCGAGAGAGCATCGATCAATTTGCTCTCTTTTAGCCTATGGAATTCATTATTAATTACCCGCTAAGGAATGGCGGACCACAACAAAGATGGAGGCGCTGGCTTCACCATGGCAACATCAGCCCAGTGCATTCTGGGACACGTCGCACGTATGCAGTTCCGGCCTGTTTGTTTGACATCACTTCTGGCCCCGGGATGGCGGCGCGCACAAGTCTTTCTCCTGGTGTGGCGAACTTAGGGCGGAAGAGATGCCGCCCCTGAGAGGCCTCCCCGCGGGCCTCGGAGCGCTCGGCCGCGCCGGCACCATGGAGAGCGAAGGCGGGAGCTCGGCGGCTGTTCTTGCCGTCGTGACTGAACGTCGGTTTGCCCAGCGATACCGGGAATATCTGGAGCAGTGCGAGCTCTTGGATCGCCGGCACCGTGTGGCAACCGTGGCCGGCGGCGCCGTGGCGATCCCGGTGCTGGGGGAGACCCTCCCCGAGCCGCACCTGCAGGAGCTGAGGACTCGCGTGGGCCCGGGGAGCTCTTGTGTGCCCACGCGGCTCCCGCATCCCGCCCCTTCCAAGAAGGCCTGGGGATGTTCGCCTGCCCAGAGACTGTGTCGTGAGTTGAGATGCTGGGCTGAGCGCCGGGGAATGACATGGTCAGCCGAGTTAGAGGCCGATTTGCCCCGATCTTGGCAACGGCATGGTGACCTCTTGTTGCTGAATGGAGACTGTTTCCGAGCCAAGCCATGGGAAAGTCTGGAACCAGAACTCTGGGAGGTTGTTGCCTCGGCCCTTGGTGTCCAGCGTTTGGCCAAACGAGGACGGGTGTTACCTGATGGCACGCGAACGCCAGCAGTGACACTGTTGCTAGGTGACCACGGCTGGGTAGAGCACGTGGATAATGGTATCCGTTATAAGTTTGATGTGACTAAGTGCATGTTCTCCTTTGGAAACATCACCGAGAAGCTGCGGGTGGCATCGCTGCCCTGTGCTGGGGAAGTGGTGGTGGATCTCTACGCTGGGATCGGTTATTTTACATTGCCTTTCTTGGTCCACGCTGGTGCTGCTTTCGTCCATGCCTGTGAGTGGAACCCCCACGCTGTAGCTGCGCTGAGAAATAACCTGGAGCTCAATGGAGTAGCAGATCGGTGCCAAATACACGTTGGGGATAACCGGAAACTAAAACTTTCAAGCGTTGCAGACAGGGTGAACCTGGGGCTGATCCCCAGTTCAGAGGAAGGCTGGCAGGTAGCCTGCCAAATGCTCCGACAGGAGACTGGGGGCATTTTGCATATCCACCAAAACGTGGAGTCTTTCCCAGGAAAGAATCTTCAGACACAGGGAAGCAACCAAATGGAGAAAGAACACAGGCCATATCCTCAGCAGATTATCACCAACGAATTGGAAAATAGAGATTCCAGGGATTCTATGAGAAAAATAACATCATCAGCTACTAAGCTAGAGTGGCAGAAGTGGGCAGAATCTGCAGAAACCCGAATTGCCAGTCTTCTTCAGCAGGTGCATGGAAAACTGTGGAAAACACAAATCCTGCACATCCAACCAGTGAAATCCTACGCTCCACATGTGGCTCATATAGTGCTGGATCTGGAATGCCGCCCCTGTCCTGTAGTTGGTTAGAGGAGGTACATCCAGTAACTCAAGGGATCCATGTGAGTGGCCCTTCATGCTTCTGTTCAGGATAAGTTCTCACCCCTTTTATTTCCTGGTGGTGGTAGTGGTGGTGGTGGTGGTGGTGTGTCCTGTTAGCAGGCTGTAGATCACATCAAATTATCAATGAAATTGGGCACGCTGAGCAAGTATTTGAGAAAACTAGTGTGGCTCATAAGAAGCTCATTTGTGCAATCATGAACTGTGAATTAAATGCCTTAGGTATGCGGTTTTGCTATTCATTTGGTCGTGGACTTCCTTATTTCCAAATAAGGAATTTCTTTGGAAACCCCCTGGTGAACAATATTAAGGACCATAAAAGAAGATATAGCAGGGCTGAGAGTGTAGCTAGTGATAAGAGTGGTGGAGACAGAAATAGGATCAAAAGTCTGAATGCTCAGAAAACGAGTCATCCTTGGACAGTTTGGAACTGAGGAGGCAGTGATGTGTGTTGAAGAGGTATGCGTTGTCATGAGGACTAAAAGGCACTATGTGTAAATTCGCTGGGAAATGTTAGCTCTCATGTGATCCTACTGTAGAAAGCAGCCTGCCTATTTCTATGTCTCTGGATGCCTTCCTGTGTTTTCCCTAATCATTTGCTTAGCTACATGCTTTCTTTTCACTTGTGTGCTTACAAATCACTGTATTCAAACTAAAATGATAAGGAGGGCAACCTGGGGACTTGAGCCAAAATGGGGAAAATGAATCAAGAGAGCAACATTTGAGGATTAAGGATTGCCTTTTTGACCTAGGTTGTAGACAAGGAGTTGGTGTAAGATACAGCTGGTCAAATTCACTTGAAGGGGGCTGGGAAGGTGGCTCAGTGGTAGAGTGCTTGCCTTGCATGCATGAGGCCCTGGGTTCGATTCCTCAGCACCCCATAAACAGAAAAAGCCAGAAGAGGTGCTTGGCTCAAGTCATAGAGTACTAGCCTTAAGCTGAAGAGCTGAGGGACAGCACCCAGGCCCAGAGTTCAGGCCCCAGGAAAAATTACCTGCAAGATTACTCAATCATTTGATCACACGAAATTTCACAGAGACCAGAAACAGTGTCAAAATAGTGTCTATAGATTACTAAGTTACTATAGGTTATACTATGAGGACAGAAAAGAATACCATCAATATCCAGCATCTGTTGACACAGTATCAAATACAGTGGATGACTTCCAAACAGCAGAGGAATAATCTCTACAGAAGCAACAGGAGGCTGGGCGCTGGTGGCTCACGCCTGTAATCCTAGCTACTCAGGAGGCTGAGATCTGAGGATCGCGGTTCAAAGCCAGCCCGGGCAGGAAAGACCGTGAGACTCCTATCTCCAATAAACCACCAGAAAACCGGAAGTGGCGCTGTGGCTCAAGTGGTAGAGCTCTTGCCTTGAGCTGAAGGCCCTGGGTTCGATTCCTCAGCACCCCATAAACAAAAAGAAAAAAGCCGGAAGTGGCGCTGTGGCTCAAGTGGTAGAGCTCTTGCCTTGAGCTGAAGAGCTGAGGGACAGCGCCCAGGCCCAGAGTTCAAGCCCCACGACTGACAAAAAAAAAAAAAAAAAGCAACAGGAACACTGTCAAAAAGTGACAAGGTAATAGCAGGGTATGGTAACACATGGCATAGGTAGGAAAAATGAGGTGCTGAGCAGGCAGGCCCCCGAGAAAAATGCAAGCTCTATGTGGAAAATGGCTATTTGAAAAAGGAAGTTGGGGGGTATGGCTCAAGTGACAGAGCACTTAACAAGCACAAGACTGAGTTCAAATCTTAGTACTGCCAAGAAAGTTTGTTACCTCTACTCCTTCTCTTGGCAGTATCTTAGTACTCAGAAAAGGTCTGATCACCAGCCTACATTAACATTTACTTTTCATTTATATCCTAATATTAAGTTCTGCTTAATTACCACCTCAAAAACAATTCTAGCTGATCCTTACAGTACTCATACTATTGGAGTATATGCCTTGTTTACCAATCCCTACTCTTCTCACCTGCACCTGCATTTGCCACTTCAAATACATAGGCCATTGTTGTGTGTGTATGTGTGTAACTCCAGTGCTTGTTTCTCATTTCTCTCCCACTAAGGAAGCTTAAGTTCAGAGACATGATTTATAAAGCTTAACTGAGTAGTTTCACCTGAAATCTTGAGAAACTGTCCTCTTATTAAATTTCTGTATTAATACAGCCAAAAATCAGATTTTTGTTAGTGAACAGTGACTTGATGAGTATCCACAGAAAATTCAATCTAGGTTTTATACATCTGCCATCTAAAAACTGAAAGCTACTAAAAGCCTTTTGAATTGTTGAAGATAAATGAAGAGATGATGTTTTAAAAATGTTTTTTGGTGGTAGTGGTATTGGGTTTGGATTCAGGGCCTTCCCACCTGAGCTCCACTCCCAGCCCCCCTCACGTTGCAGATAGGGTCTCGTGATTTTGCCTCAGACCTCAGTCATCCTACCTGTGCCTCCCAAGGCATGTTTTGAAAGAAAATTTCACTTTTTTGGTCCTGGCTACTCTCAAACCACAATCTTTATCTTTTCCTCTCCCTTATATCTGAGATTACAGGCTCAGTTTTTTTGAACACAAGTATTCTATGTACAAAGTTGGTGCATTGGTATGAATGTACACATACACACACAGAGCTCTTAATAGACTTGATGTAAACATATACCATAAATTGTGCAGCATTTGAGTCAATGTAGAAACAAGCAAAGATTGGATTCAGTATATTGCAACTATTTCTTTGAAAGCCTATTTTTTTTGGGGGGGGTGGTCATGGGGGCTGAACTCTGGGCCTGGGTGTTGTCCCTCAGCTCTTCAGCTCAGTGTTAGTGCCATACCACTTGAGCCACAGCACTACTTCCAGCTTTTTCTGCTTATGTGGTGCTGAGGAATTGAACCCAGTGCCTCATGCATGCGAGGCAAGCACTCTACCACTGAGCCAACTTCCCAGCCCCTGAAAGCCTATCTTTTAAGAATTCCTGGGGTCCTGAAAGCCTGTCTTTTAAGAATCCCTGGGGTTCTGAAAGCCTATCTTTTAAGAATTCCCAGAGCCGGGACCCAGAGTTCAGGCCCCATGACCACCAAAAAAAAAAAAAAAAATCCTAAGCATTTTATGTTACTTCAACAGTATTAAAGGTATTATTTTAAAATACTTGCCATATAGTTTAGTTACACCTTCACTTTATAAATGAAGAAAGTTTTAAAAAGACTTACTGGGCAGAACTGCCTCACACATGTCATCCTTAGCTACTTAGGAGGCTGAAAGAGAGCCAAGGTTTAAGGTAAGCCCAGGTATACACACCAAAGACCTCTGTGGAACTTTCAGCTGCATGGGAAGATAATATTGGGAAGAATGCAGGCCCAGGCCACCAGGGCAGAAAAGTCTGCAAGTTTGTGTTGACATGTACCTGTCATCCTAGCTATGACAGGTAGCTCTTATTCCTGGGAAGGGAGACCTTATCTCAAAAATAACCATTGCAAGCCAGGCAACAGTGTCTCATGTCTATAATCCTAGCTACTCAGAAGACTGAGATCTGAGGATCTTGGTTTGAAGCCAGCCCAGGCAGGGAAGGCCAAGAGACTTATCTCCAGCTAACCACCAGAAAGCCAGAGTGTAGCTCAAAGTAGTAGACTGTTAGTGTTCCTTGTGTACAAAAGCTCAGGACAGCAGGCAAACCCTGGATTCAAGACCAACAATGACAAAAAAAAAAAAAAAGCAAAAAAAGAGAAATGAGTGAAAAAAGGTCGTGGTTCAGCCATAAGAGTGTCTATCTAGCAAGCATAAGGCCATCAACTCCAACTGTAGTACTGCCAGACCCAATAAATATAGAGACTTGCTTGAAGTTCTATATAAGAAAGGATGCTTATATCACCACCTGAAAGATCTTGGCCCTGACAGAAGTTAGCCTGAGTTAGGAACCCCTTTAAAAGGAGGCCTTCATAAATTTTGTCATCTTGCTCAGCGGCCATCTAGTTCTCATGGTATCTTTCGTATATCGCTATGTATTATAGTGAGCCTACAGACACTCTTATATCTGTTCACCAAATTAAGATTAGAAACAATACAACATTGATGAGGACTGAAGCAATTGTTCGTTTTAAAAAACTTTTTATTTAATGTTTGCATTTAACTTTTAAAAAAATAAAAAATAGAGGAAAACCATTGAACTACTTTATTTTCCATTTTGCACAATCACAATATAATGGTATTCACCTCCTGTGTCCTCTGTCATAATCTTGTTTGAAATTAGTCCTTGTGGACCTTTTTTTCCATAATGGCTTCATTCTTTCAGCTTGAAATTCCACTCAGGGCTGAGTAAGAGATGAATTGAATAGCTTATTTATTTCTGTAATTACCCAATTAGTAGATAATTTGCATAGGTCTTCATAATTCTCTCACCTTTTACCAAGTTTGTTTTCCTTTGGGAATTTTGCCATAAGTACAAAGTTATTCCCCAGAGACACAGTTTAGGAAAACAGATTAGATTTGAGGTGAATCACAATGAGGGCATTGCAATAAACCAAAGTACAGTAGGGAATTGAACTAAGATGTGATGATAGCATTAGAAAGACACTGTGAAGACAGAGTAGAAATGATTCAGTGTAGAAGTGGCTGTAAGTAAAAGAAGAAATCAAAGATGCCAAATTTTTACCTTACAACTTTGGATTCAAATCTTAGGTTTAACTCTTGGCAGTTTGGGGCTTACTAGCAACCCACTACTTACTACCTTTGTGATCTTGCAGTTTATCTAAACTCTAATTTCCTTTGTAAAACAGGTGTAATACCCCCCAGAATAGGCCAATGCAAAGACTCCATTAAAAGGTAAAACCCTGGACACAGTACCTAGCATATAGTAAAAGCCCTAGATAGATGGGGAGAGGGAAATGAAGTTTTGTTTGTTGTTTTTTTTTTTAAACAAACATGGCTGAAGAGAGGGCGCTGGGTGAAGGGTTCAGTTTTTACACTACTTACGGAGTAGGACTACAAGGAGTACCACGCCTGACAGAAATGTCCTGTAAGAGTTGGGTAATTCTGCTAAGGATCTCCCCCAATGCAAGGGGTACTGGTAAAGGATCGCACCAACAGGAGGCGGACAGACACGAGACTGCAGGAGACACTCTGGACGCGGAGCCCTGGGGAGTCAGGCTTTCTGCTTCCTATTGAAGAAATGAAAAAGGAGCAACAAGACTGACACGCAAGAAGAATGGACTCACCGGCCCCGAAGAGGAAGAGACTGTCCAGGTGCGCCGGCCTCAGAGACGCGGAGGCATGGGACGGGCGGGAGGCCCCGCGGCCGTGCCGGCCCTCTGCTCTGCCTGCTGGCACAGGGGTGGAGGCTGGAAGGGAAGCGTGCACAGAGATGAAGGGGAGGTTTACCTTGGCGGCGCCCACCGCACGTAGCCCAGCACCACGTCCGGCCGCCGTCCACGCAGGCTGGCCGTGACACCGCCGGACCGTCGGCCCCGGCTCCGGCGCGGCCTCCGCGGCCTGTCCGCTCAGGGGGGCGGGGGGGGGGGAAGCACGTCGGGACACTCGCTGGGCGCTAAGCAAACTGCGAACGCTTGCCCCCGCGTTAGCGCCGGGTCTCCCGCGCGCGCCTCGGGGGCGGGCCGAAACCATGGGAACGCTCCGAGGCTGTGCGCCCGGCGCGACGACGGCCTGAGAAGCGCCGGATTGTGACGCAAGCAGCGGCGCGGGCTTCCCGTTCTCGCGCGACCGCGGGCCCAGCCTCCGGGCCTCGCCACCGCAGCCAAGGCCGAGGCAGGCGGGGTCAAGATGGTGGCTCCGCGGGCGGGGGAGGCGGTGGAGGGAGGAGGAGCCAGACCATAGCCAGCCGGAAACACCGACGCCCGGAGACCTCCCGGGGAGCCGCCGCCGCCGCCCCAGCCTCCGCCTCCGCCGCCTGC